>NC_069077.1:138907333-139210364 GCF_025698485.1 Gossypium arboreum
TGCATGCCTTGAAATATAAAAAGTACGTGTGACAAAGGATTTGATAAGTGACATTTCACACTAAAAATAATTTGAAATTAAACGATTTAAAAGGGCTCAATGATGAAATTTATCTAATTGTCACCTAAAATTTAATTAAAATTACTTTAATTTGTGAATATTATTCTCTTGTGGTGATAATACAATCTTTAATTAGTTTATGTGAGATTAATTTACTCAATTTAAATTTTACTCGAGAGTTGGGTTAATTACTCGAAATTTATGAAGATTTTGATAAAAATATTATGAATATAAATTTAAATAAAAATAAATAAATTTATTTAAAATATGGGTTAATTTAGATTTTAATGTTGAAGGTCCAAGAATGAGGACTTATCTTATTTTCTGTTTTCAATAATTATGTAATTTGTATCATTAAGAAAACAAATCTACAATAATTTATATTGTACCATCATAAACATTAAAAAAATTATATGTTAACGATGTATTTAAAATTTTAATAATAGAATATATATTAAATTAAAAGCTACATAAATTTTTATGAAAATAAAATTTAAAAAGTAATATAATGGAACTTAAAATATAAACAAATTTAAGTAAAATTTGAGGTTGATATTTTAGACTAGACTAAAACTTAAGTAAATGTGAAATTACAAATAACATATATAGGTTTGATGGAGACCCGACTTGGCCCATGAATATATCTCCCTCCAACCTTTGAATTATTGGTGTTTTAATAATCGAAATGATGATCAAATCGATCAAATCATTGACTCTCAGTTCAACCAATTGATTGCCAATCCATTAATAATTTAACAAAAAAATCAAATAATCATAAAGATTTAAAGAATACATTAAAAAACTACAAAACCAATTCAACTAGTTACATCTTCAATTTTTTGTCTTGATTTTTGTTTTTAATCAGTTTTGAATGGTTTGTTTAAAGATTGATTTAACTCTTACATCCAAATCAATATATCAACCAGTTCTCAATTCAACCGATCTGATCGGTCAATCGATAGATTATAAGATATTTTTTATAGACAAAACAATAAAACTCGAATAGGTGAAAAAGTACCATAGAGGCCTCTATATTAGGATTTTGATTGTATTTTGCCTCATTTATTAAAAAAAAAAAGGCAAATTATTCCATGTACTTTAGATCAAATCAACGAATAAATTGGTCTTTCTGTTAAAAATTAACCTATTTCTACTATTAAAAGTTAGTCCTTATACATTAACATGAGGTATATGTGGCATGTGACATGCCGCATGTCATTGTCTAATTATTCCATCAGTAATGCTAATTTTAACGGTACAAATATATAAAATTTTTAATAAAAATGATCAATCTAGTATTTGGTCTAACATACAAGAACTAATTTACTCAATTTTTTTTAATAAGAAGATAAAATGCATGACAAATGGCAGTGCATTACCGGTTGAACCCCTCGCACCAACCAGTTTCCCATCACGCGTAATGTAAAACCAAAAAAGAAAAGCCTCAACTTTATAAGGAGCCGAGACAATGTGAACAAAAGCTAAAAGCAATGGAAGTGCACTAGACTGCAAATGCCACTTTAATTATTACACTCAAAAACACTAATGAAATCTACAAATAATAGCCAACCACTTCATCCCCCCATATATTATTACAAGTGTGGACATGCCACTTCAGTTTCCCCAAGCTCAACCACTACAATCCATTATATATAACCTACCAAAAACCATATTAAGCTCCATGCCAGTTGAGTTTTCGGGCACCTGTGCGTGTTTGGTTCATTTACGTTTTTTATCAAACACCTTAGCAGCATGTTAAACAGCGATGAACTATGTCTTAAACTTAGAATATTGGTGCTAGTTATAGCAACGATATTCATGGTTAGTGCTGCTGGCGTTATGGGAGGAGATTCAGGGGGAGACAAAGACAAAGAGGAGTGCACGGAGCAGCTAATAGGGTTGGCGACATGTTTGCCTTATGTCGGGGGAAATGCTAAGGCACCTACACCGGATTGTTGCAGTGGTCTGAAACAAGTTCTGAAGAACAACAAGAAGTGTTTATGTATTATAATTAAAGATCGAAATGATCCTGACCTTGGTCTTAATATCAATGTCACACTTGCTTTGTCTTTGCCTTCTGTTTGCAATGCACCTGCTAATATTTCCAAGTGCCCTGGTACGCTTTTACATCATACATATATGTATATATATAATTGGCAGGATCAAATTTAGAATTTTTTTTTATTAGGGGCGAATTAAATTATAAATATTTGGAGGTATCATTTATTAATTTTTAGGGTTAAAGTGTAAATTTATTGTATATTAATTTAAATTTTCATTTTTAAGAAGGACTAAATTGCATATTTTCCCTTTAAATTTTAGTTCAATGACATTATTAGTGTTTTATATCAAAATTTGCTTACTAGATATGCTTACGAAGTTGGTAAGTGTATTTATGGCAATTCTTTTATGGAAATTACTAGTTGTGTCAACAACCACACTGTTTTTTAAAAGGTTAATATGTTATTTAGTACTTGAGTTTGATTTTAATGTTCAATTCAATACTTAAGGTTAGAGTGTGGTTTCGATGTTCAATTTAGTCCCCAGACTAAATGACATCAAATATATCAAATTGAAAAAAAAATTGGTACCAAAGTGAAAATTGAAGCCAAATTTAGGTACTAAAATGGGACAAAATTTTTAAGTACTAAATTGAATATTAAAGCAAAACTCAAGTACCAAACGTATATTAACCTATTGTTTATTAGAGTAGAATAGAGGTGATCATGGGCCGGGCCGGGCCGGGACCAAATAAAATTTTAGGCCCGTCTACTAGGCCAGGGCCCGACCCGGCCCGAAATATGGGCCTAAAATTTTACCCAAACCCGGCCCGAAATAAAATTACTAAGCCCGAGCCCGGCCCGGCCCGGCCCATATTAATTTTTTTCTTATTTCATTAAATAAAAAATTTAAAAATATAATAAATCAAATATATTTAAAAACATAAAATAAATATTAAAACAAATAAAAATAATACTAAAACAATTCTTAAAACAATACACAAATTAACAATATAATAAAAATACTTATATTAAAATTTAAAATAATTAAAATAAAAATAAAAATATATTAATATATAATTGGGCGGGCCCAGGCAAAAAAACTCTTACATGAGGCCCGGCCCGTTTTTTAAACGGGCCTCGTTTTTTTGCCCAAGCCCATTTTTCGGGCCTATATTTTTACCCAAACCCTCTCATTTTTCGGGCGGGCCTTCGGGCCGGGCCGGGCTGCCCAGCCCATGATCAGCTCTAGAGTAGAAGGACTGATGGAAAATTTTGAACATTATCTGCTTGATAAACATAATAGAATTTTATTTTATTTTTTTCTTTTAGCATGATAGATAAATAATTGACTGAGGAACATGCAGAGCTGTTGCACATGGATCCCAATTCCCCAGAAGCTCAAGTTTTCTATCAGCTTTCTAAGAGCTCCTCTTCCAATGGTGGTCACCAAAGCCCTGCCTCTGCTCCTACTGCAAGTGGTAATTTTTTTTCTTCTAATTCTAATTATAATTTTTTGGAGTAAAACAAGATTAAATTGATGGTTGATGTACTAAAATGGAAAAAAAATTCACAAAATATAAAAAGATAAATATCAAAATTATATAAATATGTAATGTTATATATGAGCTACGATTTTATGTAATTTTATAAATAAAATTTTATTTGACTCAATTTTCACGAACCACTAACACAATGCATACATAAATATTTTTATTTATTTAATATAAAAATAAAGTGATGTATTTATTTTCTCTAAATGTATATACTTGAATTACAATCAAAATTTCATGTGTATAATTACATCAAATCGAAATTCATGTGTAGTTTTGAGGTTTTTTCATAATTTAAAGATTAAATTTTGATTAAGTCAAAGAAATTTTCAATTGTTGTAATTTAATCATTATGGGTGCCTTTGGATGGGCGGTGGCTATGATGAGATAAATTTTTTTACCTGACACCTACAATAATTAATCTCACCGATACTGTTATTTTTAACCTTATCAGAGATAAACACACAGTAAATCCAAAGTTAACATTAGATTAAGAGGGTAAAATAAGTAATTAAGTATGCATTTGGAATGTTAAAATGACAGTGGGAGAGAGTCCAATAAGCTCAAGTGAAGGAGAAAAGAGCCCAGAGTTGCAGAAGGGACATGGGAATTGCTATGGCTGTAGAAGAAACACATGGGTGATTGTTACTCTATGGACCTTCCTGCTTTGCTATTTCATGCCTTATTTTTAATTCCTTTATATATATATATATATATATTATGTCATATTATATAATAAAATATAAAGCTTGACATATTGATATTGTTCGGATATGTCAAGGAGAAACTCTTTATTTGATTATTTACGTGTATGCTTTATATATATATATATATATATATCTATATCACTAGATAATGTTGGTGCTGGATAAGATGGGCTGTAGTTTTTTTCTAATAATTTATTTGTTTTAAATCGGATAAATTAAAAGTTAATAGTTTAACTGATTCGATCGTTAATTTAATTTTATAATAATTATTTAGAAGATTGTTAATATATGAAATGTCATATAAATTAATATTTTTATGGCATTGTATTAAAGAGTAATTATTAAACAATGACGTATTTAAAGTTTTGTCTTTCGACTTTGAAGATAGTGTCTAAAGGTATCTTTTGGTGTCTGAATTAATGACCCCATAACGATGAAAGAGCTTTGTGCATGAGGATGTTTGAACTCATGCAGGTTAAACCATACTTGTCTACGATATCTTTTATATATGGGTTTAAGTCACCCTATGCGTAAAGCTTTTCAGTGGTTATAGTTTTGCCTATTCAAACATCGAGAAACACTGTTGAGTGCTATCTTCAAAATTGAGGAACAAATTTTGACTATTCAATAATCGATTTTTAGTTCATTATCTTTCTCTTGACTGTTTATTTTAGGCCAAACTTAACCAATTACCAATCAATTTGACTGAAGAAGATCAGATTTAGACTCGTTGTTAGTAAGAAACATCAGCTTGAAACAAATTAAATATAGTGCATGTTCCTGTATATTATTTATTCCCCTTAATTTGAATTCATCCCCAAACATTAAAACGTTTTAATTACATTATTTAGTTATCGATGTTACATCAATTATATCCTTTTAATTATTAAAATTGTTAATTTAATAATTAAATAATATGTCTAGTCTGTAGAACATGCAGCAAATAACAAAGGAAAACAATAAAAATAAGGAAAGCTGAACTGAATTGATCAATTTTTTCTGAAACAACTGAATACCTTATAAAAGCTTACATCCCATGACACACCACTGTACTTAAAACTAGGGATACATCCCATGACAAACCACTATGCTAGAAAACAGAAACAACTGATTAAATTAACCATTGACTAAAGGCTCAATTAATAAACAAGCAGAAAACAACATTGTATGTGTTGTTGCTTTAACACTCCCCCTCGACACCATCTACTTCCTTTCTAACATACCGAGCTGATGACAAAAACCTTCAATCTTGTTGCCACTTAAGCCCTCTGTGAATAAGTCTGCAACCTGGTCTTCCATATTAACATGTTGCAATTCAATCTAATCTTGCAACACCTTCTCATTGATGAAGTGATAATGAACCTCCACATGTTTAGTTCTTGCATGGAAAACTGGGTTCTCCGCCAAACGCATTGCTGACATGTTGTCACAGAATAGAGGAGTAGCATACTCTGTTGGCTGATGCAAATCCCGCAACACTTGCATGAGCCAAATACTTTCTTGAGTTGCCATTTTTGCAGCTCGATATTCAGCTTCTGTTGTCGACAAAGACATAGTCAGCTACCTTTTACTGCACCAAGAAACCATTCTCGACCCAAGGAAAAACACATACCCAGTTGTTGAGCATTGGGTATCATTGATTACCTTCATAATCAACATCATAAAAACCGACCAGCTTGCAATCTCCTCCTCTCTTGTACAAAACACCATAACCAAGAGTACTTTTCACATATCTCAAAATTCGTCGAATAACTTCCAAATGAGGCTTCTTTGGACTTTGCATATATCAACTCATCACCCCATCTGCATAAGAGATATTGGGTCTTGTCAAAGTTAAATAGATTAAACTACCAACCAGTTGCCGAAATATTGTTGCATCTTCCAAATCCTTCCCTTCATAAGCACACATCTTGGCATTTGGTTCCATAGGTGACGAAATCGGCTTGCGGTTCAACATTCTAAATTTCTTCAACAAGTCTTTAGAATACTTTTACTGATGAAGGAGGGTCCCATCTCGACTACGATCAACCTTCAAACCAAGAAAGTGCTTGACCTGTCCAAGTTCTTTCACATGAAAATGCACAGATAAATTCCTCTTTGTTCGAAGAATTTCTTCATCCCAATCTCCTGTCACAATTAAATCATCTACATACACCATAACCATAGCTAGCCTTCCCCTATCGACTTTAACGAACAAGCTCGAATACACATATGTCATTGAATAATCACTACGAGTCAAGAATTCAACGATCTTGCCATACCAAGCCCTCCTCAGTGCTTACTTTAATCCATAGAACACCTTTGAAAGCTTGCACACATGCTTTGGATAATCTCCACTCTAAAAGCTCATCGATTGATTCGTGTCTCCCGGTCTAGCTCCCGTGAAGAAACGCATTCTTCATATCCATTTGCCACAGGTTCCAGCCTTTACTGGCTGCAAGTGCAAGTAAAACTCGCACCGTTGTAAGTTTTGCTATCTGACTAAACATTTTATCATAGTCTAGTCCATACTGTTGAGAAAATCCTCGAGCCACCAAACAGCCTTATGCCTCTCGATTGATCCATCTGTGTGATGCTTTATCTAATAAATCCACTTGCAAGAGATAGGCTCCAATTTATTAGCTTTGACACAAGCTCCCAGTCTCATTTCTTTCTAGTGCAACAATCTCTTCTTCCATGACTTTAACCCACTTCGGACTTTTAAGTACTTCCTCAAACATCTCCAATTCCTTCTCATCTTCTTCGACAATAATAGTATTGGCCTTGTCATACTTGGGATTTGGCTTCTAACTCTTCTCGATTTCCTAAATGGAGTTGGTACTTCCAGTTCATTCTGCTCATCTTCTCCATTTGGTGTTTGATGCACATCAATTTTGGTTGGATACTAAAGCACATCAGTTTCAACTGGATGTTGGTGCACGTGGGTTAGCTAAGGACTTCGAGTTTTAGCTTCATCATCAGCAACCTCAGCTTCTCCCAAACTCAGGTGGATTTGCGAATCTTGCCACTCATACCGGCAAGCATCTGATTGTAGCGATACCTCATTCTTCGATGGCCACCATGAAGATGATTCATCAAACACCACATTCTGAGACATATAACACTTCCCGGTTGTAGAATCACAGCATCTCCACCCTTTTCTTTGGTTGTCATATCCTACAAAAATACACCTAACAACTTCTTTGTCCATCTTGCTATGTAAATGATCAGGAACAAATACATAACATATACATTCGAACACTCGAAAATAACTAACTGTAGATGCCATGCTCCACAGTTTCTCAAAAGGAGAAAGAAAAGATAACCTTTGTTGTGGAAGCCTATTGATTACAAAAGCAGCTGTTTTCATCGCTTCTGTCGAAAATCGTCTCGAGACATTTTTCGAGTGAAGCATACTATGACATATCTCTGCCAGGTGCCTAATCTTCCTTTTAGACACGCCATTTTGCTGTAGAGTGTTCAAACATGTGAATTGGTAACGTATTCGACATTCCCAAAGAAAATTTGAAAACTCGAATGAGGTATACTCTTCTTTGTTGTCAGTGTGTAAACAACAAATCCCTTGACAACCTTTACTTCAACCACCTTCCTGAACTCCCTAAACTTCGTGAGAGTTTCCAATTTTTCCTTCATAAAATAAACCCACACAAATATGAAAAAATCATCGATAAACGTGATCATATACTTCATCCTACAAATAGAAGCTTGGTCGGTCGGTACTGACACATCAAAGTGGATTTACTTTAATGGTTCATTTGATTTAAACTTGAACTCTTCGTAAGGAAGTTGGTGTGCTTTCCCATATTGGCAGCCTGCACAAACCATATCCGTCCTCACTTCAAGTTGCGAAAGACCCTTCAACATCAACTTCATAATCATCACGCCTAGCTTGGAATAACTAACATGGCTCAGCCTCGTGCCAAAAATCAACTATCTTATTTTTCCTTGTCTTGTCTACCCATGCAACTTCGGCAAACATCATGTAGACCAACTGCAGTCTTCACCCTTGCATCATCGTCTCCTCAGTAATCTCCAAGTTGAGATAAACTTTCACATCTTTAGGACCGAACAAAACATAATGTCCCGAAGATGTTAACTATGCTACCGAAAGAAGATTTTTCTTCAGCCCTAGCACATGACATTTTGCAACGACACCTCAATAGCACTATACTGAATAGGGACTACAATTTTAGCGACATAAGCTATTGTTAACTTCGAGTTGTTTGCAGTCACCACCACACAACTTCCTTTATACTCTATTTTGTAACTTCTTATTACCTCACCTTAAAAGTCGAGTTATCAAATACCATTTTAATAGGATTGAAGAAACTATCAGTAGTTCATTTCATAATGTATTAAATGCAGTCATAAGCTTGCAACGTGTATTGTTTAAAAAATCAGAGCCAATTCCAGTTAATTCTACAGATTCGAAGTGAAAATGGTTCAAAGTATTGGAGTGTATATATATATTTGTTTAGAAATAACTTACTAGATTTTAATTTTAATAGACTATATTAACTCTACATTTTCCTTTATTTGTAGAATTGCTTAGGTTCTTTAGATGGAACCTATATCAACATTAAAGTTCTATCAGTTGATAAAACTAGATATTGAACTCGAGAAGGTGACATAACAATAAATATGTTAAGTGTTTGTACATCTAATATGCAATAGCCACCAATCTATTAAATTTGATATGAAATAATTAGCAGAAACTAAATTAAAATAAGAACGCAATAAAAGTAAACAAATAAAATTAAATTTGAATAAATCAATAAAACGAAAGCTCCTCTCCAATTGATAAGTTAATTATAGTGATCCAGGAACAATCTTATATCACCACCCTTTTCGTATGTAAATTAACTACGAGAACAACTCGACAATTAACTCATATCACGTGAATAACCTTAAAGCAGCTTCCACAATTTAATTCCTTAGTAGCCTTGTGAAGTAGAAGAACTCGATTCAAATTAACAGCCTAAACTTAATCGTTAATTCTCTTAACAAATCCAACTACTCGTTTAATTAATCATATCAATTTATTATTTAATAGACTGAATACCACAATTATAAATCGTATTGATTTACCAATGAAATGCAGTCCAACACTTAAACGAAATGTACCCCTTCTTAATTTAATGCTGAAAAGGCATTATGAGACAATTAAATCTATCTCCTACACCGAAAAATTAACGAACACTGATGTGAAGAGTGAATGCGATTTCGTAATACCAAACCAACTAATCCACCTTTGGCTACAGTGCCGTCCCCATTCATAAACGCCTAATCTATCTAATAATAATAATAATACGTCAGACACAAAGTCGGCTAAGTATGTTCCAATAACAGTAATAATAATAACATCTAAGACACTTTTTGAAAGTCGGCTAAGTATGTTTTAATGATAATAAATTTTAAATAATAACAATTTAAATTAATAAACTCCTAAAATAAAAAGAGACAAGCTTGCAAGAAGTTTTTAATTTAGTCATAATTAATTTCTTAAAGAGATATTATCTAAAAATAAAAATAAATTATTAAATTGGTTATTTATATTTAAAATATTATATTTTAATCATTTATATTATCGAGTTATAACATTTTAATTCTTGAGCTATTAATTGTTATTAACGTGTAATAGTAGTAATCATTTCAAATAAAAATTTTAGGTTAATTTATACAATCAATCCCCATATTTTTTGTATTGAGTAATTTAATTTTTTCCTTTTATGTTTTTATTTTATTTTTTTCCATTCTCTTCTTCTTCTCCCTCTGTTTTCCTCCCTTCTCCATTTCTTTTAACGTAGTTTTTCTATATTTTTCATTAAAACTAGTCCTTATACTTTTATTTTTTTGAACAATTTAATTTTTTTCGATTGAGGCGAGCTTGTGGGCTAGTTTTAACAAATGAAAATATAGAAAAATTACGTTAAAAGAAATGAAGAAGGGAAGAAAACAAAGGGAGAAGTAGAAGAAGATAGAAAATAGAAAAAGAAAAAGAAAATTAAAAAACATAAAAGAAAAAAATCTAAAGGATTAATTGTAGAATTTAACCTAAAATTTTCATTTTAAATAATGATTTAACATGCCATGTCATCTTATCGTTACACCATTGAAGGCAATTAACGGCTCAGTGACTCAAATGTTACAACACGATAACGTAAGTGACTAAAATATAATCTATGACAAACAAAATGACTATTTTAATAATTATGATAATTATCAATGGAATATCTAAAAGTCAATATTTAATAATTATAATGATTTAAAAAAATTGATTTAAAAAATAAAAGCGGATGCAGATCTTGATTTAAACCCCAATATTACTAATTAAATCTAAATTAATTAAATTATCTCCTAGTATCTAAATTCACTAATATTTATATTTTTAATAACTATCTAGTTGGTCACTCAATTTTAAGATGCTTTCATTTTAGTTATTCAAGCGTTAAATCTCTAACGGCGGTTGACTGTACATACCGTATCATATTTACACTTTCATTTTAGTCACTAACTTTTAAGTCGTTTTCATCTTGGTTAACCAAAATTTTTTTTTTTAAAGTATTGATAGGAGTAAAATAAATTAAGTGAAATAACAGTAGAAACTAAAATAATTCATTAAAAAATTAACAAATTGTATTTGTTTACATTGGAAGTTCTAATTTTTTTAATATTTCAAAATATCAAAATTAATTAAATAAATTATTGAAAAATTTATCCATTAGAGTATCATTTGATTTGTTACTATAATATTGAAATTTAATTAATTAATTAATTTAATCTCCATTTAAAATTTGAAATTTGATTTTATGTTTTCAAATTAAAATCAACTCATATTTAATAATTGTAAACCTAATTTTTTAATTATATAATTTTAAAATTTTCATGTTAACTAAAAATATATAAATACTTACAATTAATTTTATGTTAATGAAAAATAAATTAAATAGCTATAGATATCCAAAACCACATTATCCAGGACCATCCTGATTGAAATATCAAAGTTGGACTAACATGCACAGAGTTTGAAAGTTAAGGGTTAATTAGACAATTAGTTTTTCTTACATTTTACTATGGTTAAACTATAAAAATAGTTACTTTTATTTGTTTCAGATTACATTTTAGTCACTTACGTTTGAAATGTTACGTTTTAGTCACTTACGTTATTGTTTTGTTAAGAAATGGTTACTCTACAGTTAAGCTTCGTTACCTCTCTAATAGCGGTCTTAAGTGGTAGTCCAAATGAGTTTTAAATGCCAACTTGGACGTCTTACAGGGCAGTCCAAATTAATTTATTTAATTAAAAACTTATTTTCATCCAACAACTGGATATCCAAGTTGGTATTTAAAACCTATTTAGATTGCCATGTAAGACTGCCGTTAGGGAAGTAACGAAATTTAATAGTAGAATTACCACTTCGTAATAAAAAGATAACGTAAGAGACTAAAATATAATTTAAAGTAAATAAAAGTGACTATTTTTATAATTTAGCCTTTTAATATTATCGGGGACATGCGGGTGCTAAGGACGTGATTTTCCGTTTTGTTTTGTTCATTGCTTCCTTCCTTTTCTGACTTTTTGGAGTTTTGTTTTCTCTTATCCTTGAGTTGTATTATGTCCTGTTTCCTTATGAATTTTAATATATATTTCCTTTTCAAAAGTTAGCTATATTTAGCATGTACGCAATTCGGTTCACAATTTCCAACGGGTTTCCAGTCTTGCAGTCCCCCACAACAAGCCAGCAGTCACCAAAACCTTCATCTCCACCAATTGTATGCACTCTCTTTTTCCTTTCCTTTCCTTTCTTATTTTTTGCTTGTTTTTAATTCTTCTTTACTAATTTGATTTTGGGTCGTTTTGTTTATATGTTAAGAACTTAAGCCATCCACTCCTTTATTTGCTTCGTTGGGTCAAAGGTATATTGCTTCCTTTCTGTATATTCTTTTCCCTTCACTTTGGGTTTTGCAAGCAACGTTTATCACATTCTATTTGATTGGTATTCCATTTGCTGTTCGCAAGCACGCTTTATCAGTTTTCAATGAAACAATAGTCTTTTTGTTTAAGAAATCTTTATTGATTGATTTGTTGGATAATGGGTTCATTTGAAATTCATGGATGGGGATGGGTGCTGTGAGTTCCACTGGGCTAAAACAGAAGCTTAAAGGGAGGGGTTTGATTTGAAGGCTTTATTTTATTTGCTTTGTGAGCAAAAATAGGATATGTTGGAAAATGCCTGAAATGGGATTTTATTTCTCTTGTTGTAAAGCTGGAGGAAAGAAAATATAAGACTGGGAAACTAAGTGATTATTGAAGTTTAAAATTACAGGGTGAAGTATATGCTAAACAGTGGAAAGTGAATTAGAATTCACTGATTTGGTAAAGACTGTGGGAAACTAAGTGATCATTAAAGTTTAAAAAGACTTAAGTTCTTCAATTAATGTATATATTTGTTCTGCTTATATTGTACGTTATTTATGAATAGGATATCATAAGGCTTGTAGTCTTTTGTCTCTGCCATATGTGCTAAATGTGATGTCTTGTGGTCTTGTATTGCTATTAGCTAAAGAGCATTCAAAACTTTGCCTGTTTCTTGACTCACTTTTCTTCATACAGATGTGTATTTTCTTGTTTTCCTCTCTCAACGATGAATGTTTTGCTTGTAGGTTTGGGTTGATCAGGAACTACATTCTTTGCACGTTCAGTAGAGGTTCCTGTCAACTCCTTTTGACTGTAATGAGTAACAGTATCGAAGATGATTCATTTTCTAAGCCCGTTGGAAGATGGTCTGTTTACTGTTATGGTGTGGGTCACATGCTAAATGACATCACTTCTGCATGCTGGTTTACTTATCTTCTATTGTTCTTAACTGAGATCGGGCTCTCCTCTAGGTATATAGTCTTTCTATTGGATCAGAAATTAACATCTTCATGATTGATTTCCCGTGTATTTTTCCTCTTTAATCTCTTTGTCACTTTTAAACTTGTTTGTTGATCTGAATTTGATTAAAAAATGACCCTGAGGCGGAAAATGCTTTGCTTAACCTTTCTCATTTAGACTTTGGTATTAGTAAAACTTTAATCTAGTTGCATTTCATACCTGCCTTTCATTGTTTACTGAAAGTTATATCTGTTGCCTTTGGTTCACATATGTGCAAGTCTCTTGAAGGAACTTGGTATTATTTATGCATGCCTCTATTCTCTACCCATTCGTTAATCCTGTCTACAAACTCGTAGCATGTGGAGCGAAAAAAGGGAGAAGCTCTTAAAAGTCCAATTTGCTACTGTTGGCGTCTCCATGTTGATGTTCAAAGTATGTCAAATTGACCATGTTCACAAAAATAATCATTTTGGTACAAATGAACTATAGGAATCTGATTTATGTGCAGCAGAAGGTAGAAATTAGGTCTAAGATAATGGAAAACTAAAGCATGACTAGATGTCATTCTAGTATTGTGGACTGATGCTATGAACAAAGAAAACATGTCTAAACATTTTAGATTTTAAGATTCTTCTCGCTTTTACATAGCTTCTAAAATTTCTACTTCGTTTTGGCTTATTATATAATTGAACTTTGTAATTCTGTTATTATAGCATATCTATATAGTTAGCTTCTTGGAGATTATGTATGTAAATTCCATCTTCATGTATTTCTTAATTTTTGTTTTTGTAAATATAATGTTCCATGTGTTATTTTTTTATTTTATTGTAGGGATGCTGCTATTGTCATGCTTTCCGGCCAAATAGCCGATGGTCTAGCCACCATATTTTTTGGTGAACTGGTAATTGATTTCAAATCTTTCTTTAATCCTTGTCATCTCGTGGCAATATATACATGTTTTACATGTTTGTTGTGAGTGCAACATGGTTGAAATTAGTATTATAGCTCTAATCTTAAGCAAGGTTTTTCAATTTATGCTCCTTTCTTTTATTTCCTTTTGACTTGTGGCAATAATTTTTGTTCATTTACTTGATAGATTGACAGGTTTGGACATTTCAAAATATGGCATGGTGCAGGAGCTATCTTGGTTGCTGTTTCTTTTTCTTCGGTTTTTGGTGGTTGTATACCTTGTAAACTCCTTTCGTCTTTCTCAACAATAGTAGAGACTGTTTCATACAGTACATTTGCTGCAATTTTTAATGTCGGCTGGGCTGCTACTCAGGTTTCACACATGTAATGTTTCAATAGCTTTATCAATCTTCTCGTTGTAACATACATGATATCATATTTAAATCTTCTACGCAGAGAGAGAAGCAAAAGCATAAAATTCTGATTGGATTGGATGAAGTCTTTTCTGCAAATTCTTATAGTGCTTAATGGATTCTTGTGATAGAATATCATTCAGGTTAAAATATGTTGTTAGTCCCTATATTTCTATAGAGTTTGAGATTTAGTCCCTGCACTGTGAAAGTAAAAATTCGATCTTCTTACTTTTTTTAGTTGAAAAATCCTAGTCCAATCATTATCGTTGTTGGCAGTTCTTGACAAAATTTGTCAACTTATGATGTTTATTTTTTGTCAATCATATACCATGTCATATGAGAATTGCCTAATCAAAATTCCAAGTTGACAATTTTTGGTAGAAAATACTTACAATTTTGATAACCGGTCTGGGATTTTTAAATAAAAAAGTAAGAGGACTTAATATTTTACTTTTTAAGTAGAGGGACTAAATCTCAAATTTTGTCAAAGTACAAGGACTAACAACATATTTTAACCTATCATTTATATGTTTCTTTTAATCTTGGAATAAAATTGGTTTTTCCCTGTATCTTTTCTATATTGCAGGTCCATGGTGAGTTGCATCACTCTCAATTCAACAAGCAGAGTAGTACTGGCAAGCTGTCGAAATGCCTTTACAATGGTCAGCTTATTTCATCTATTGATTTGTTGCATGGCTCATGAGTATTATGGCTGGTGCTAAACTCACTGGTAATCTAGGTTGCAAATCTCAGTCTATATGGAATTGCTTTTATAGTATTTGAAGTCATCAGAGCAGAAACACGTGCAGATATTGAAAATCAGGTATGCTTTTTTTTATTTTATGGAAGATGTGATCCTTATGCTAGGTGTTCCTATTCGAGCATAATCATATATTCACCTCTGCTGAGCAGTACCGTTGGATTGCATACTTATCAATATTCATTGGATGCTGCTTTGTGGGCGTATTTCATCTCGGAACAAAAGAACCGAGGTGAGCTGTATCTCCCGACACAATTCCCCGGCATGTTTTGCATGTTAGGCTATCACTAAGAATTTCATATCTTTATTATGTAGATCGAAGACAGGTATACATGGAAATATTCATGCAAGGATTTCGTGGACTTACTGGTTCTTGAAAATTTTATACTATCAAGTTGCTATTGTTTATATGCTTACAAGACTAGTACTTAATGTTTCACAAGTAAGCATACTTTTTATTTCTTCGATTTATGGCGCTTAATATTCTTTTCAGTATCACGGAGACTGAAGAATAGTAATCTAATATCACAGATTTTAAATTTAAAGATGGTTTCTTTTTGTGAAGGCATATCTCGCATTCTATGTAATTGATGATTTGCAAATGGCACAGTCCTCTAAAGCTTTGGTATGTGAACTGAACTTGTCATCATTAAATTTATTTTCGGTCTTCAATATGTTTTAGAGATGAATGCTAGGCTAATATCTTGTCTTATTGATCGGTTAGGTTCCTGCCATTATCTATATTTGCAGCTTCGTAGTATCTATTCTTCTTCAGGTCTGCCTCGTTAAAACTTGGTTTTTATCTTTGGAAAGCTTTTATATAACATTGCTTAAGCTTTAGGCATTCACCCTATGTAGGAGATTGCATGGAACGAGCAACGCCTGAAGGCTTATTATACTGCTGGAGGAATTCTTTGGATTTTTTGTGGTACAGCGATTATCCTCTTACCTCAAAGCATGAGTCTATTCGTGTATGCCATATCCATATTTATTGGAATAGCAAATGCATTAATGACGGTATGTTGGAATATTTGTGCCATGCTCTCCTCCTAGTTTGTTTTTCTTTCGTGTTTTGCTTATTCCAATTCTTAAAGCCATGTAGGTGACTGCTGTGAGCATGCAGAATGTGCTAATCGGTCAAGATCTTAATGGTTGCGCATTTGTTTGTGGATCATTGAGCTTCTTGGATAAAATCTCATGTGGGCTCACCCTATTTGTTCTTCAATCCTTTCATAGTAAGTTCACTGTCATAAATGAGCTTTTGGAATCATAGATGATATTTCAAAAGAATCTTCCTTATGCGTGTGAATGGTATAATAATCTTCACTGCCTGCTGAGTGGTATCATCAAAACTATTATAAGCTTGTACCTGAACTGCTTTAGATTTTTCATCTGATTTGTTTTTGTTTTATCCTGTAATTCGACATCCGAATTTCAACCTGCCATCGAAGGGGTAAAAGTACCACGAAAACCTCTGTACTAGAGGTCAGATTGTACTTTGCCCACTTTACTCAAAAAATAGGCAAATTAGCCCGTACCTTAGATCAAAAAGCAAATTGATCCTTCTATTAAAAATTCTATCAATGTTTACTGTTAAAAACTGATCCCGGTATGTCAGCATGAGGAATACGTGGCAGGCCACATGTTACTGTTTGGTTATTGCATCAGCCACGCCAATTTTTAATAGTGTAAACGGATGAAATTTTAAATAGAACGAGGACCAATTTGCTCTTTGATATAACATCCATGGATCAATTTGCTTGTTTTTTAATAGAGAGGGCAAAATGCAATCTGACTCATTGTAGAAGGGCTTACATGGTACTTTAACCCCATCTAAGGTATACATGGCTATTACTGTCATGTTTGTTGCAAATGAACAGCCATGATCTTGGATTATCTAATTTGTAGACTTCATCCTATAGTTGTAACTTGCAAACACTCTTTGAATATGTTGCTTGAACTCAGGTGTGAGCGTTTGATACAAGTACGTATCCAACATGGTTATATTAAATTTTTCTTAAGTTTTTCTGTGTACTTAGAAGCTCTTTGAAGGTCATATCTTCGTACCCAGAGAAAAAAATGAAGACTCGTAACAATATAGATCATTGCACTTTGGCAGCACAAAACTTTTATATTGAACCACGAAACTTCAATGCAGGTAGCTCACCAATAGTTGCTGGAAACTATTCAACCAGTAACTTTTCAATCACGAGATACGGCTTAGGACTTGTGCCGGCATTTTGTTCACTTGTCGGCGTGGTGGTTACTTGGACCATGGAACTACGTGTCCCGTTGTACAAACCACTGACCGAAACCCTACTGGAATGACATAAAATGTTAATAATACCAGTAAGTCATTTACAGCTTAGAAAAGAAAGCATAGCATCATATGGTTGATTGAGGGAGGAATTGAAGGGATAGCAAGTGAAGGACATTTGCTCAATTGCAGTACAGTCCAAGACAGTCAGCAATGGAGAATATCAACAATTTGTTAACAGTTATAGTGACAATAACTAGTATTATTGAAACACTAACTTGCAAGATTCAACAGTTATTGTATTGATTTTAATTATTTATTTCAGCTTTTTTTTTTTTTCTTAGTTTATGCATGAATAGCAGTTGTTTTAAGTTACTTTGTTCTTTAAGATCATTTTAGAATATGGATTAGGTTTTGGCTTTAATGTTCAAGGTTGAAGTTTTGTCTTAACTAGCATTAAACTCCTCTGGAGTTTTTAATTATTTTAATGAAATTTTAATATAATTATTTTTATTTATAAAATGTAGTAGTAATATATTTTATTAATTATAAAATTAAATTAAATTTATGATAATTATTTAAATTCTAGTATAGATTAATTTAAATTAATGTTTGGATCACATATGAATACTTTAAAAAATTGCATGTCATTGTCAGTACCCGAAGGCCCATAAAAAATGTGGGAGGGTTTGGGCAAAAATATAAGCTCGAAAAATGGGCTTAGGTAAAAAAATAAGACCGAGCCTCGGGTAAGGTGTTTTTGGCCCGGGGCCGGCCCGGCCTGAATTCACTAAATGAAAAAAAATATTTTTAATGTTATTTTTATTAATTTCTTTCTATTTTGCTACTATTTTACTATTATATTGCTACTATTTTGTTGTTATTTTTTGGATATTATATAAAACTTATTTTATTGTTAATTTTTTATTATTTTAAAAATATTTACTAATTTTGTTATTATTTTAGAGGCATTTGCTTGTTAAATTGTATCTATTTTAGTGTTATTTAAGTATACATGTTTTTTAAAATTTATTTTCAATTTATTGAGAAATATTTATTTTAATGTTTTTGTAACACCCTCGCCCGCATCCACGCCTTGGGACGGGGTTCGAGTGCTACGACTTTTCTTGACACTTTCATACTAAAGCAGGCCATGAAATCTCAAATAATTAAAACTTTTCTTTTCACATGCAATCATCCCTTATACGAGCTTACGAGGCCCAATACATGCATTCAGGCGATTCGGGACCCAATCGAGAACTCATGAAAAACTTAGAAAAATCTCGTGCGTTAAGGCTTCACACGCCCATGTGCTCAGGCCGTGTGGCGAAATAGGCTAATTATCAAGCCTTTTGTCACTCTCACACCACATGCATAGATACATACTTATCCAATAACATACAACGTGACATAAATGAGCTCTTAAACATCTACAAACATGTTATGCTCAAGTTATTTTCTTATACAATAAATATTATAGAATTTGCCCATATCATTACCACATACTAGACATAACTATCATTACATCACAAACCATTCATGAAGCATTATTAACTATTTACCAATCACTTAATCCTGCATTAGTTACTAGCTCATCAATGAATCTCAATTCAATCTCTAGGCATACATGTTGTAAGCCACATCACAAGAGATAATAACATACATGCATAAGAATAATCATATGGGCCCATAATGTCATTAGCCGACATAGGCCAATTTACATGACTAATACTACCTTAATAACAAGCCAATGCCTTTGGCTAAATCATAATATTACATACTCACATTAAAACCCTATACATGCCATAGACTCGAATCACTTGAGTTTACTTACTCCGATAACGTTAACTCGATAGGGTGATGATATCTCGACGACCTCCAACCCGAGCTAACCTGGAAACTCTAGAAAACATGGGAAAGAAGGGGTAAGCTTTAGCTTAGTAAGTTCATATGAAAACAATAAGCAACTCATTAACTTGTTTTATCAATGTTTATAACATATTCTCAAGTTTACTACAAGCTGTCTTCCTGAGTAAAAGTCACTAAATTATTTATATCTGGAGCTACGAAACTCCGAATTAAGTTCTGTTAATTTTCCTGAAACTAGACTTATTTTACTTTCTTCCATAAAATTTCCAGAATTTTGGTTAAGCCAAATAGTACAGTTTATTAGTTAAAGTATCCCTGTTTCAGGGTATGACCACTCTGACCCTATGCACTACAAACCGAATTTCTCCTGTACAAAATTCCAACGACTATGCCGTTTATTTCCCATAAAATAGACTCAATAAGGAATCCATTCATGTAAGGTATAACTCTTAATAATTTTGTACAATTTTGGTGAATTTCTAAAGTTAGAACAGGGATCTCGAATTCATTCAGACCCTGTTTCACAAGAATTCAAATATCAAATAATATGGAATTCTTTTTCTTTCTCTGTTTCTTTCATGTGAAAATAGACTCATTAAGCTTTAATCCCATATTTTATTCTGCCTCTAACTCATTTTCCACTATTTTTAGTGTATTTTCAAAGTTACACTACTGCAGTAACTCAAATCTGTCAAGGCTAAATTACTCATTCATGATCTTACCACCTTATCGTTGTTGTATCTATTTTCAACCCGAGGGTTAAGTACATACCTGTCCAAAATATCCATTTCACAATACTTACCAATACGTCACCTACATCTTAAGTGTTCTTCCATTCCACAAGAAATTTTACCCGTTGAACACATCGGAATATAACTCGGATACATGGATAATTTGCACATAAGTGCCATATTTGTAGCCAAGCTACCATGTAACCCGCCCATAAGTGAACTCGGACTCAACTCAACGAGCTCGGGCGTTCGCATCCGTAAGTGAACTCGGACTCAACTCAACGAGTTCGGATGCCTAGTTACATCTCACGAACTCGGACTCAACTCAACGAGTTCGGACATTCCACATCCATAAGTGAACTCGGACTCAACTCAACGAGTTCGGATGCTCAACCATTCTAGTGACATGTCACTTATATCCTAATCTATTCCTAAGGTTCAAACGGGATTTTCCTCGAACACGTCTCCTTGCTATCTTCCGTAAAATACCGAAACCAATACTCGGTAGCACTTTATATTTAACAAATAATACACTTAATTTGCATTTTATTCGAAAATAACCACAAAGCATATATTTCATAATAAAATTCAGCATAACATATAATTAACATCAATAACTTAAAATAACCATTATGCTACCTTATTTACACATGAACTTACCTCGATACCACAAATGTGAAAAGGACGTACTAGTCCATAAATCGATTTCTTTCCGTTCTAGGTCCAAGTCTCAATTTTCATCATCTATAACATCACATTTAGCCTACCAATCAGTCACAATATTCATATGGGTCTAAAATCATATTTTTACAAATTTTCATTTTGACCCTAAACTTTTGCATATTTGCACTTTTGCCCCAATGCTCGTAAATTAATTTTTATTCAATTTATTTACTCCTTGAGTCTAGATGAACCATTTTCATAACTATAGCAACTCATAATTTCAACTATTTTACACATTTACAACTCATTTTACAACTTAGCAATTTACCCTTTTAAGGTATTTTCATGCAATTTCTTTCACAAAAGTTGTTTATTAGACAACTAGGACTCATAATCTTCCATAAAAACACAGCAAACAACACATTTACTCTCATGGTAAAACCCTAGACTCTTCATCATTTTGCAAAATAATCCCCTCTTATGAAAGCTTATGCTTTAGGGGTTCCAAAAATACAAAAATCATCAAGGAAAGACATTAAAATCACTTACAAGCAAGGGAAATATGTTGCTGAAATTTTCCAGCTTCAAAACCCTTTCTTTGCTGCATATTTCGGTGAAGGGGAAGAGAAAAATGATAGCTTTTTCTTTTTCTTTTTTTTTATTTGTTAATAATAAAACTATTTTGTCTAATTTTGACTTTTCAACTATTTTGTCTCCCATGGCCGGCCATCACACTTTCAATGGCCTAATTTCACTTTAAAGACCCCCAATTTAAGATACAAGGCAATTTAACACCTTTAGGTATTAAAACACAACTTTTACTTTTACGCGATTTAGTCCTTTTTGAAATTGGACTAGAAATCGCTAAAATTAATATACCAAAATTAACATGCACTTATAAAATCATATTATAACACATAAAATAATACTAAAATAATTTTCTCGGCCTCGAATAGTGGTCCCGAAACCATCTGTTCGACTAGGCCCAAAATCTAAGCTATTACATTTCTTCCCCCCTTTAGGGATTTTCGTCCCCGAAAATCTTACCAGAAAAAGTTGTTCTCTACTTTCACGAGTCACTTATATCTTTTTCTCACAACTTACAAAACAACTCCGCACAAGCTCATACTCAAGATTTCCTATAGCTTTTCCATAGTTGAGGTATAAACCTCGGAGCTCAATTTGAAACACTGGAGACTGACATTCTTGGAACCATAAACTTAGAAACATACAACTCAGTCATATCTGTTGAATAATATATCTGTACATACTAAAATAATCATGCAGACTTCCATCATCAATCTTTCACAATTCAACTTGCATCTCTCCTTTTTCACGGAAATGAGAGACATCCCGATCTGAAATTCATAACGATCTTTTCTTATTTTCTTCCCATTGTCATCACTGACAATAATAATCTCGAATACATTTGATATTCGGCTTTACCCTATAGACAATTCGACATCCTTTGAACGAATAAACAATATACTGCTGTGAACTCTGTACTCAATTCTCTGATACCCGAGTTTCTCGATCTTGAAATCTTACTCAATTAATAGTAATAGAAACCGAAATCAAATCCTCCTGCAATTCCAAATTAAAAGTCGAATCATCTTTGTACTTGTTTAATTTACCACTTATAGCCACATTTCTATACTCGATCATCAACTGTTTAGAAACTTTACTAACATGAATCAAATGATTCCAACTTCATAGATGTGGTCTTTTTATTAATCAGGATAACTATACTTATAACATCTCTCGAACAAGAGAAATCCAACTAATATGTTTCCATAACATACTTTCAAGAATAAAACCCCATCATTTCTGACTGTACGACTACTTACCAAAGAACACGTAACGGTATTCTCGAACCAGAGAATAAACTTAAATGCACATAACTCAGATTTACTTTTGTAGAATAACCATTCTTTACCCCAGAAATTTTAAAGAAATCTCGACACTGAAATCCCCACACTTCTATGGTCGAGCGAAGCTTAATCATAATGATTCTAATATCGCAAGTCAAAGATTACTCGTAAAGATAAACCAAGCTTGATAATTCTCGAAACAAGAACGATAGAAAAGCCAATATAAGAAATTCCAAGATATAAAGATTATACCAGAAATCTGAGAATATAATCCAGAAGAAAATAATAAAGATGATCCGAAAAATCCCTCAGAGAAAACCAGAAGGAAACTACTGTCTGTATGCTCTAGAATTTCTCATAATAGAGATAATATAATTCTCGCATATATAAACCATAATCAATAGAACATCAGAATAATCTTACATAGATTTTACTTGTCAACTTCATTCCAATATATCGAATAGAAATCAAGAGATGGGGAAATGTAGATCATAACTAACTGGACCAATAGAACTTTTCATCTAATATCACAGTCACTAGCACCCTCATACGATAGAATTTCCATTCGAAAGGGATAACCATACGTATTCCCCAGAATAGAGGAAAACATAGAATACTCAGAAGAGAAAGATAGCCATCACTTTATTTAATTGAATCCGTCATATTCGACACATCGTGCAAGTCCGACATTATTCCTCTAATAATTACATCTTCGCTAATCTCATACTATTCCATTATTGTACTCTTGGTTTCACTTTTGCAAGCTTATGCAACATATCTCTCGAAAATCTCATCGTATAACTCTATTCTGGTAAGGGGGCGAAGATTGTAAAGCCTCTAAACTTTTGACTCTCAAGCAAATACATATTCAACAACAATATAGCTTTACGCATATTGATTCAAACATTTCAAATTTCCAACTTATTATAAACACATTTTCACATATCTCAGTAATACATGTAACTTTATTTCATGCGAATATTAGCAAAACATAAGTGAATTTATCATAACTCAAACTTTCATTTCTTTTTCTCAAATTACCCTTAATGTTTTATCAAATTCCCATATTTAGTCTTAATCACTTGCCAATATTTATCAAATTGGAGAACGTCTTATGGTTTTGAGTACATCGCTTACTTGATGCCATAGTTCAACTATGGTCTTGTACTAGCTCTCATCCATCGTATCGACGCCGTGTCCTGCATGTGTCTTACAACGACACATGTAACCGTCTTGATGCATGTCCGGACATGTCTTACACTAGCACATCTCGTAGCCGACGCATGTCCCGACATGTCGACATCGGCTATCATCTCGAGGCCGATGCATGTCCTGGACATGTCTTACACTAGCCCTCGTCTCAATGCCGATGCCATGTCTCATACATGGTCTTACACCGCACACAAATCTCATGTATTGCCATGGTCCAACCATAGTCTTTTCCGTCAATTCATTAGTGAACGATCGTACTCATTCCCTGCGTTCCACCCAATTTGATCTTTCATTACAACTTTCATGCTATTGTGACATTTATGATTCTGTAACTGAGATTATAAAGCATAACATTATTGCATATTGACTTCATCAATCTAGACATAAATGTCAACCTCATGTATATACTGATTATTAATCATGCAATAAAAGCATTCATACATACATTCTGTCATTTCAAGCAAATTTCTTTCTTTTCCTAAACACTTGGCCAAATCAAGTTGGACATTTAACATCGTATGAATACTAACATGCATAAAAGCGCTTTTCACAACTTAACTGTGTTTTACTCCACTATTTCACATACTTTATCTCAAGAGTATCACATAATGAAAACTAGTTCTTATAAAAAAAATCATGGATTTCTTTTCATACCTTTCCAAATTTTCAGCATATCATAAGCATGATTCAATAATCTCAACTTTACTCTTATCTCTATCAAGATTTGCTCGGTTGGAACTCATTCCTGTCTTAATCAACAGTTTTGTTAGGGCCGAGAGATATCACACTATCACGAGTAATACTATGGCATGTATAACTAGACTCTCTTACGCTAGGTTAGTCCGAGAACCGACTAAACCATGCTCTGATACCACTAAATGTAACACCCCTCGCCCGCATCCGACGCCCGGACGGGGTTCGAGGTGCTACGACTTTTCTTGACACTTTCATACTAAACAGGCCATGAAATCTCAAATAATTAAAAACTTTTCTTTTCACATGCAATCATCCCTTATACGAGCTTACGAGGCCCAATACATGCATTCAAGGCGATTCGGGACCCAATCGAGAACTCATGAAAAACTTAGAAAAATCTCGTGCGTTAAGGCTTCACGCCCATGTGCTCAGCCGTGTGGCGAAATAGGCTAATTATCAAGCCTTTTGTCACTCTCACACCACATGCATAGATACATACTTATCCAATAACATACAACGTGACATAAATGAGCTCTTAAACATCTACAAACATGTTATGCTCAAGTTATTTTCTTATACAATAAATATTATAGAATTTGCCCATATCATTACCACATACTAGACATAACTATCATTACATCACAAACCATTCATGAAGCATTATTAACTATTTACCAATCACTTAATCCTGCATTAGTTACTAGCTCATCAATGAATCTCAATTCAATCTCTAGGCATACATGTTGTAAGCCACATCACAAGAGATAATAACATACATGCATAAGAATAATCATATGGGCCCATAATGTCATTAGCCGACATAGGCCAATTTACATGACTAATACTACCTTAATAACAAGCCAATGCCTTTGGCTAAATCATAATATTACATACTCACATTAAAACCCTATACATGCCATAGACTCGAATCACTTGAGTTTACTTACTCGATAACGTTAACTCGATAGGGTGATGATATCTCTCGACGACCTCCAACCCGAGCTAACCTGGAAACTCTAGAAAACATGGGAAAGAAGGGGTAAGCTTTAGCTTAGTAAGTTCATATGAAAACAATAAGCAACTCATTAACTTGTTTTATCAATGTTTATAACATATTCTCAAGTTTACTACAAGCTGTCTTCCTGAGTAAAAGTCACTAAATTATTTATATCTGGAGCTACGAAACTCCGAATTAAGTTCTGTTAATTTTCCTGAAACTAGACTTATTTTACTTTCTTCCATAAAATTTCCAGAATTTTGGTTAAGCCAAATAGTACAGTTTATTAGTTAAAGTATCCCTGTTTCAGGGTATGACCACTCTGACCCCTATGCACTACAAACCGAATTTCTCCTGTACAAAATTCCAACGACTATGCCGTTTATTTCCCATAAAAATAGACTCAATAAGGAATCCATTCATGTAAGGTATAACTCTTAATAATTTTTGTACAATTTTGGTGAATTTCTAAAGTTAGAACAGGGATCTCGAATTCATTCAGACCCTGTTTCACAAGAATTCAAATATCAAATAATATGGAATTCTTTTTCTTTCTCTGTTTCTTTCATGTGAAAATAGACTCATTAAGCTTTAATCCCATATTTTATTCTGCCTCTAACTCATTTTCCACTATTTTTAGTGTATTTTCAAAGTTACACTACTGCAGTAACTCAAATCTGTCAAGGCTAAATTACTCATTCATGATCTTACCACCTTATCGTTGTTGTATCTATTTTCAACCCGAGGGTTAAGTACATACCTGTCCAAAATATCCATTTCACAATACTTACCAATACGTCACCTACATCTTAAGTGTTCTTCCATTCCACAAGAAATTTTACCCGTTGAACACATCGGAATATAACTCGGATACATGGATAATTTGCACATAAGTGCCATATTTGTAGCCAAGCTACCATGTAACCCGCCCATAAGTGAACTCGGACTCAACTCAACGAGCTCGGGCGTTCGCATCCGTAAGTGAACTCGGACTCAACTCAACGAGTTCGGATGCCTAGTTACATCTCACGAACTCGGACTCAACTCAACGAGTTCGGACATTCCACATCCATAAGTGAACTCGGACTCAACTCAACGAGTTCGGATGCTCAACCATTCTAGTGACATGTCACTTATATCCTAATCTATTCCTAAGGTTCAAACGGGATTTTCCTCGAACACGTCTCCTTGCTATCTTCCGTAAAATACCGAAACCAATACTCGGTAGCACTTTATATTTAACAAATAATACACTTAATTTGCATTTTATTCGAAAATAACCACAAAGCATATATTTCATAATAAAATTCAGCATAACATATAATTAACATCAATAACTTAAAAATAACCATTATGCTACCTTATTTACACATGAACTTACCTCGATACCACAAATGTGAAAAGGACGTGCTAGATCCATAAATCGATTTCTTTCCGTTCTAGGTCCAAGTCTCAATTTTCATCATCTATAACATCACATTTAGCCTACCAATCAGTCACAATATTCATATGGGTCTAAAAATCATATTTTACAAATTTTCATTTTGACCCTAAACTTTTGCATATTTGCACTTTTGCCCCAATGCTCGTAAATTAATTTTTATTCAATTTATTTACTCCTTGAGTCTAGATGAACCATTTTCATAACTATAGCAACTCATAATTTCAACTATTTTACACATTTACAACTCATTTTACAACTTAGCAATTTACCCCTTTTAAGGTATTTTCATGCAATTTCTTTCACAAAAGTTGTTTATTAGACAACTAGGACTCATAATCTTCCATAAAACACAGCAAACAACACATTTACTCTCATGGTAAAACCCTAGACTCTTCATCATTTTGCAAAATAATCCCTCTTATGAAAGCTTATGCTTTGGGGTTCCAAAATACAAAAATCATCAAGGAAAGACATTAAAATCACTTACAAGCAAGGGAAATATGTTGCTGAAATTTTCCAGCTTCAAAACCCTTTCTTTGCTGCATATTTCGGTGAAGGGAAGAGAAAATGATAGCTTTTTCTTTTCTTTTTTTTATTTGTTAATAATAAAACTATTTTGTCTAATTTTGACTTTTCAACTATTTTGTCTCCCATGGCCGCCATCACACTTTCAATGGCCTAATTTCACTTTAAAGACCCCCAATTTAAGATACAAGGCAATTTAACACCTTTAGGTATTAAAACACAACTTTTACTTTTTACGCGATTTAGTCCTTTTTGAAATTGGACTAGAAATCGCTAAAATTAATATACCAAAATTAACATGCACTTATAAAATCATATTATAACACATAAAATAATACTAAAATAATTTTCTCGGCCTCGAATAGTGGTCCCGAAACCTTTGTTCGACTAGGCCCAAAATCGGGCTATTACATTTCTTCCCCCCTTTAGGGATTTTCGTCCCCGAAAATCTTACCAGAAAAAGTTGTTCTCTACTTTCACGAGTCACTTATATCTTTTTCTCACAACTTACAAAACAACTCCGCACAAGCTCATACTCAAGATTTCCTATAGCTTTTCCATAGTTGAGGTATAAACCTCGGAGCTCAATTTGAAACACTGGAGACTGACATTCTTGGAACCATAAACTTAGAAACATACAACTCAGTCATATCTGTTGAATAATATATCTGTACATACTAAAATAATCATGCAGACTTCCATCATCAATCTTTCACAATTCAACTTGCATCTCTCCTTTTTCCTGGAAATGAGAGACATCCCGATACGAAATTCATAACAGTCTTTTCTTATTTTCTTCCCATTGTCATCACTGACAATAATAATCTCGAATACATTTGATATTCGGCTTTACCCTATAGACAATTCGACATCCTTTGAACGAATAAACAATATACTGCTGTGAACTCTGTACTCAATTCTCTGTATACCCAGAGTTTCTCAGTACTGAAATCTTACTCTGAATTAATAGTAATAGAAACCAAATCAAATCCTCCTGCAATTCCAAATTAAAAGTCGAATCATCTTTGTACTTGTTTAATTTACCACTTATAGCCACATTTCTATACTCGATCATCAACTGTTTAGAAACTTTACTAACATGAATCAAATGATTCCAACTTCATAGATGTGGTCTTTTATTAATCGGGATAACTATACTTATAACATCTCTCGAACAAGAGAAATCCAACTAATATGTTTCCATAACATACTTTCAAGAATAAAACCCCATCATTTCGATACATACGACTACTTACCAAAGAACACGTAGCGGTATTCTCGAACCGAGAATAAACTTAAATGCACATAACTCAGATTTACTTTTGTAGAATAACCATTCTTTACCCCGAAATTTTAAAGAAATCTCGACCTTTGAAATCCCCACACTTCTATGGTCGAGCCGAAGCTTAATCATAATGATTCTAATATCGCAAGTCAAAGATTACTCGTAAAGATAAACCAAGCTTGATAATTCTCAAACAAGAACGATAGAAAAGCCAATATAAGAAATTCCAAGATATAAAGATTATACCGTAAATCGAGAATATAATCCGAAGAAAATAATAAAGATGATCCGAAAAATCCTCGAGAAAACCGAAGGAAACTACATGTCGTATGCTCTAGAATTTCTCATAATAGAGATAATATAATTCTCGCATATATAAACCATAATCAATAGAACATCGAATAATCTTACATAGATTTTCTTGTCAACTTCATTCCAATATATCGAATAGAAATCGAAGAGATGGGAAATGTAGATCATAACTAATCGGACCAATAGAACTTTTCATCTAATATCACGATCACTAGCACCCTCATACGATAGAATTTCCATTCGAAAGGGATAACCATACGTATTCCCCAGAATAGAGGAAAACATAGAATACTCAGAAGAGAAAGATAGCCATCACTTTATTTAATTGAATCCGTCATATTCAGACATCTGTGCAAGTCCGACATTATTCCTCTAATAATTCTGTCTTCGCTAATCTCATACTATTCCATTATTGTACTCTTCAGTTTCACTTTTGCAAGCTTATGCAACATATCTCTCGAAAATCTCATCGTATAACTCTATTCTGGTAAGGGGGCGAAGATTGTAAAGCCTCTAAACTTTTGACTCTCAAGCAAATACATATTCAACAACAATATAGCTTTACGCATATTGATTCAAACATTTCAAATTTCCAACTTATTATAAACACATTTTCACATATCTCAGTAATACATGTAACTTTATTTCATGCGAATATTAGCAAAACATAAGTGAATTTATCATAACTCAAACTTTCATTTCTTTTCTCAAATTACCCTTAATGTTTTATCAAATTCCATATTTAGTCTTAATCACTTGCCAATATTTATCAAATTGGAGAACGTCTTATGGTTTTGAGTACATCGCTACTTGATGCCATAGTTCAACTATGGTCTTGTACTAGCTCTCATCCATCCGTGTCGACGCCAGTGTCCCGCATGTGTCTTACATCGACACATGTAACCGTCTTGATGCATGTCCTGACATGTCTTACACTAGCACATCTCGTAGCCGACGCATGTCCAGACATGTCGACATCGCTATCATCTCGAGGCCGATGCATGTCCTGGACATGTCTTACACTAGCCCTCGTCTCAATGCCGATGCCATGTCTCATACATGGTCTTACACTGCACACAAATCTCATGTATTGCCATGGTCCAACCATAGTCTTTTCCGTCAATTCATTAGTGAACGATCGTACTCATTCCTGCGTTCCACCCAATTTGATCTTTCATTACAACTTTCATGCTATTGTGACATTTATGATTACATGAATCGAGATTATAAAGCATAACATTATTGCATATTGACTTCATCAATCTAGACATAAATGTCAACCTCATGTATATCTCGATTATTAATCATGCAATAAAAGCATTCATACATACATTCGTCATTTCAAGCAAATTTCTTTCTTTTCCTAAACACTTGGCCAAATCAAGTTGGACATTTAACATCGTATGAATACTAACATGCATAAAAGCGCTTTTCACAACTTAACGTGTTTTACTCCACTATTTCACATACTTTATCTCAAGAGTATCACATAATGAAAACTAGTTCTTATAAAAAAATCATGGATTTCTTTTCATACCTTTCCAAATTTTCAGCATATCATAAGCATGATTCAATAATCTCAACTTTACTCTTATCTCTATCAAGATTTGCTCGGTTGGAACTCATTCTGTCTTAATCAACAGCTTTGTTAGGGTAGAGATATCACACTATCACGAGTAATACTATGGCATGTATAACTAGACTCTCTTACGCTAGGTTAGTCCAGAACCGACTAAACCATGCTCGATACCACTAAATGTAACACCCTCGCCCGCATCCGATGCGGGGACGGGGTTCGAGGTGCTACGACTTTTCTTGACACTTTCATACTAAGCAGGCCATGAAATCTCAAATAATTAAAACTTTTCTTTTCACATGCAATCATCCCTTATACGAGCTTACGAGGCCCAATACATGCATTCAGGCGATTCGGGACCCAATCGAGAACTCATGAAAAACTTAGAAAAATCTCGTGCGTTAAGGCTTCACACGCCCATGTGCTCAGTAGTGTGGCGTAAATAGGCTAATTATCAAGCCTTTTGTCACTCTCACACCACATGCATAGATACATACTTATCCAATAACATACAACATGACATAAATGAGCTCTTAAACATCTACAAACATGTTATGCTCAAGTTATTTTCTTATACAATAAATATTATAGAATTTGCCCATATCATTACCACATACTAGACATAACTATCATTACATCACAAACCATTCATGAAGCATTATTAACTATTTACCAATCACTTAATCCTGCATTAGTTACTAGCTCATCAATGAATCTCAATTCAATCTCTAGGCATACATGTTGTAAGCCACATCACAAGAGATAATAACATACATGCATAAGAATAATCATATGGGCCCATAATGTCATTAGCGACATAGGCCAATTTACATGACTAATACTACCTTAATAACAAGCCAATGCCTTTGGCTAAATCATAATATTACATACTCACATTAAAACCCTATACATGCCATAGACTCGAATCACTTGAGTTTACTTACTCGATAACGTTAACTCGATAGGGTGATGATATCTCGACGGCCTCCAACCCGAGCTAACCTGGAAACTCTAGAAAACATGGGAAAGAAGGGGTAAGCTTTCGCTTAGTAAGTTCATATGAAAACAATAAGCAACTCATTAACTTGTTTTATCAATGTTTATAACATATTCTCAAGTTTACTACAAGCTGTCTTCCTGAGTAAAAGTCACTAAATTATTTATATCTGAGCTACGAAACTCGAATTAAGTTCTGTTAATTTTCCTGAAACTAGACTTATTTTACTTTCTTCCATAAAATTTCCAGAATTTTTGGTTAAGCCAAATAGTACAGTTTATTAGTTAAAGTATCCCTGTTTCAGGGTATGACCACTCTGACCCTATGCACTACAAACCGAATTTCTCCCTGTACAAAATTCCAACGACTATGCCGTTTATTTCCCATAAAATATACTCAATAAGGAATCCATTCATGTAAGGTATAACTCTTAATAATTTTGTACAATTTTGGTGAATTTCTAAAGTTAGAACAGGGGATCTCGAATTCATTCAGACCCTGTTTCACAAGAATTCAAATATCAAATAATATGGAATTCTTTTTCTTTCTCTGTTTCTTTCATGTGAAAATAGACTCATTAAGCTTTAATCCCATATTTTATTCTGCCTCTAACTCATTTTCCACTATTTTTAGTGTATTTTCAAAGTTACACTACTGCAGTAACTCAAATCTGTCAAGGCTAAATTACTCATTCATGATCTTACCACCTTATCGTTGTTGTATCTATTTTCAACCCGAGGGTTAAGTACATACCTGTCCAAAATATCCATTTCACAATACTTACCAATACGTCACCTACATCTTAAGTGTTCTTCCATTCCACAAGAAATTTTACCCGTTGAACACATCGAATATAACTCGGATACATGGATAATTTGCACATAAGTGCCATATTTGTAGCCAAGCTACCATGTAACCCGCCCATAAGTGAACTCGGACTCAACTCAACGAGCTCGGCGTTCGCATCCGTAAGTGAACTCGGACTCAACTCAACGAGTTCGGATGCCTAGTTACATCTCACGAACTCGGACTCAACTCAACGAGTTCGGACATTCCACATCCATAAGTGAACTCGGACTCAACTCAACGAGTTCGGATGCTCAACCATTCTAGTGACATGTCACTTATATCCTAATCTATTCCTAAGGTTCAAACGGGATTTTCCTCGAACACGTCTCCTTGCTATCTTCCGTAAAATACCGAAACCAATACTCGGTAGCACTTTATATTTAACAAATAATACACTTAATTTGCATTTTATTCGAAAATAACCACAAAGCATATATTTCATAATAAAATTCAGCATAACATATAATTAACATCAATAACTTAAAATAACCATTATGCTACCTTATTTACACATGAACTTACCTCGATACCACAAATGTGAAAAGGACGTACTCGTCCATAAATCGATTTCTTTCCGTTCTAGGTCCAAGTCTCAATTTTCATCATCTATAACATCACATTTAGCCTACCAATCAGTCACAATATTCATATGGGTCTAAAAATCATATTTTACAAATTTTCATTTTGACCCTAAACTTTTGCATATTTGCACTTTTGCCCCAATGCTCGTAAATTAATTTTTATTCAATTTATTTACTCCTTGAGTCTAGATGAACCATTTTCATAACTATAGCAACTCATAATTTCAACTATTTTACACATTTACAACTCATTTTACAACTTAGCAATTTACCCCTTTTTAAGGTATTTTCATGCAATTTCTTTCACAAAAGTTGTTTATTAGACAACTAGGACTCATAATCTTCCATAAAAACACAGCAAACAACACATTTACTCTCATGGTAAAACCCTAGACTCTTCATCATTTTGCAAAATAATCCTCTTATGAAAGCTTATGCTTTGGGGTTCCAAAATACAAAAATCATCAAGGAAAGACATTAAAATCACTTACAAGCAAGGGATATATGTTGCTGAAATTTTCCAGCTTCAAAACCCTTTCTTTGCTGCATATTTCGGTGAAGGGGAAGAGAAAAATGATAGCTTTTTCTTTTTTTTTTTTTTTATTTGTTAATAATAAAACTATTTTGTCTAATTTTGACTTTTCAACTATTTTGTCTCCCATGGCCGGCCATCACACTTTCAATGGCCTAATTTCACTTTAAAGACCCCAATTTAAGATACAAGGCAATTTAACACCTTTAGGTATTAAAACACAACTTTTACTTTTACGCGATTTAGTCCTTTTTCAAATTGGACTAGAAATCGCTAAAATTAATATACCAAAATTAACATGCACTTATAAAATCATATTATAACACATAAAATAATACTAAAATAATTTTCTCGGCCTCGAATAGTGGTCCCGAAACCACTGTTCGACTAGGCCCAAAATCTGCTATTACATTTCTTCCCTTTAGGGATTTTCGTCCCAAAATCTTACCGAAAAAGTTGTTCTCTACTTTCACGAGTCACTTATATCTTTTCTCACAACTTACAAAACAACTCCGCACAAGCTCATACTCAAGATTTCCTATAGCTTTTCCATAGTTGAGGTATAAACCTCTGAGCTCAATTTGAAACACTTGAGACCGACATTCTTGGAACCATAAACTTAGAAACATACAACTCAGTCATATCTGTTGAATAATATATCTGTACATACTAAAATAATCATGCAGACTTCCATCATCAATCTTTCACAATTCAACTTGCATCTCTCCTTTTTCCTGGAAATGAGAGACATCCCGATACGAAATTCATAATGTCTTTTCTTATTTTCTTCCCATTGTCATCACTGACAATAATAATCTCGAATACATTTGATATTCGGCTTTACCCTATAGACAATTCGACATCCTTTGAACGAATAAACAATATATCTGTGAACTCAGACTCAATTCTCAGTATACCCGAGTTTTCAAGATCAAATCTTACTCTGAATTAATAGTAATAGAAACCAGAAATCAAATCCTCCCTGCAATTCCAAATTAAAAGTCGAATCATGCTGTACTTGTTTAATTTACCACTTATAGCCACATTTCTATACTCTGATCATCAACTGTTTAGAAACTTTACTAACATGAATCAAATGATTCCAACTTCATAGATGTGGTCTTTTTATTAATCAGGATAACTATACTTATAACATCTCTCGAACAAGAGAAATCCAACTAATATGTTTCCATAACATACTTTCAAGAATAAAACCCCATCATTTCTGACTGTACGACTACTTACCAAAGAACACGTAACGGTATTCTCGAACCAGAGAATAAACTTAAATGCACATAACTCAGATTTACTTTTGTAGAATAACCATTCTTTACCCCAGAAATTTTAAAGAAATCTCGACACTGAAATCCCCACACTTCTATGGTCGAGCCAGAAGCTTAATCATAACAGATTCTAATATCGCAAGTCAAAGATTACTCGTAAAGATAAACCAAGCTTGATAATTCTCGAAACAAGAACGATAGAAAAGCCAATATAAGAAATTCCAAGATATAAAGATTATACCAGAAATCTGAGAATATAATCCGTAAGAAAATAATAAAGATGATCCGAAAAATCCTCGAGAGAAAACCGGAAGGAAACTGTGCATATGCTCTAGAATTTCTCATAATAGAGATAATATAATTCTCGCATATATAAACCATAATCAATAGAACATCGAATAATCTTACATAGATTTTTCCGTCAACTTCATTCCATATATCGAATAGAAATCAAGAGATGGGAAATGTAGATCATAACTAATCGGACCAATAGAACTTTTCATCTAATATCACGATCACTAGCACCCTCATACGATAGAATTTCCATTCGAAGGGATAACCATACGTATTCCCGGAATAGAGGAAAACATAGAATACTCGGAAGAGAAAGATAGCCATCACTTTATTTAATTGAATCATTCATATTCGACATCTGTGCAAGTCCGACATTATTCCTCTAATAATTACATCTTCGCTAATCTCATACTATTCCATTATTGTACTCTTCGGTTCACTTTTGCAAGCTTATGCAACATATCTCTCGAAAATCTCATCGTATAACTCTATTCGGTAAGGGCGAAGATTGTAAAGCCTCTAAACTTTTGACTCTCAAGCAAATACATATTCAACAACAATATAGCTTTACATATTGATTCAAACATTTCAAATTTCCAACTTATTATAAACACATTTTCACATATCTCGATTAATACATGTAACTTTATTTCATGCGAATATTAGCAAAACATAAGTGAATTTATCATAACTCAAACTTTCATTTCTTTTCTCAAATTACCCTTAATGTTTTATCAAATTCCCATATTTAGTCTTAATCACTTGCCAATATTTATCAAATTGAGAGCGTCTTATGGTTTTGAGTACATCGCTTGCTTGATGCCATAGTTCAACTATGGTCTTGTACTAGCTCTCATCCATCCATCGTGGCGAGTGTCCCAGACGTGTCTTACAACGACACATGTAACCGTCTGATGCATGTCCTGACATGTCTTACACTAGCACATCTCGTAAACATGTCGGACATATACGGCTATCATCTCGAGGTGCATGTCCGGACATGTCTTACACTAGCCCTCGTCTCAATCTGATGCCATGTCTCATACATGGTCTTACACGCTTTACATAATCTCACTTTCATTTTTCTCAAATTACCCATAGTGTTTTCATCAAATTCCATAGTGAACGAGTCTTAATCATTCCTGCTCGCCAATATTTGATCTTTCATTGGAGAACGCTTATGGTTTTGAGTACATCGCTGACTTACATGCTGAGATTATCAACTATGGTCTTGCATATAGACTCTCATCCATCCAGTCGATAAATTGTCAACCTGCATGTATCTTACACCGACACATGTAACCGTGCAATGATGCATGTCATATCATACACTCTGTCATCTCGTAGCCGAAATTTCTTTCTTGTCCTGCACACATGTCCAAATCAATGGACATTTATCATCGTATCGATACTAACATGCATAAAAGCGCTTGACACAACTTACACTGTGCCCTCTCCTCTATTTCCGATGCTATGTCTCAAGAGTATCACATGGTGAAAATTAGTTCTGGCACAAAAATCATGTATTGCTTTTCATTCCTTGCAAATTTTCCACAATTCATTAGCATGATTCGATCGCATTTCATTACCCTCTGCTCTTTCAAGATTTGATCTTTCATTACAACATTCATGCTTAATGTGACATTTATGATTCTGAACGAGATTATAAAGCATAACATTATTGCATATTGACTTCATCAATCTAGACATAAATGTCAACCTCATGTATATATCGATTATTAATCATGCAACTTAAAAGCATTCATACATACATTACTCATTTTCAAGCAAATTTCTTTCTTTTCCTAAACACTTGGCCAAATCAAGTTGGACATTTAACATCGTATGAATACTAACATGCATAAAAGCGCTTTTCACAACTTAAGCGTGTTTTACTCCACTATTTCACATACTTTATCTCAAGAGTATCACATAATGAAAACTAGTTCTTATAAAAAAATCATGGATTTCTTTTCATACCTTTCCAAATTTTCAGCATATCATAAGCATGATTCAATAATCTCAACTTTACTCTTATCTCTATCAAGATTTGCTCGGTTGGAACTCATTCTGCCTTAATCAACAGCTTTGTTAGGGTAGAGATATCACACTATCACGAGTAATACTATGGCATGTATAACTAGACTCTTCTACGCTTAGGTTAGTCCGAGAACCGACTAAACCATGCTCGATACCACTAAATGTAACACCCTCGCCCGCATCCGATGCCCGGACGGGTTCGAGGTGCTACCGACTTTTAACGACACTTTCATACTAAACAGGCCATGAAATCTCAAATAATTAAAAATTTTCTTTTCACATGCAATCTGTCCCTTATACGAGCTTAGAGGCCCAATACATGCATTCGGGCGATTCGGGACCCAATCGAGAACTCATGAAAAACTTAGAAAAATCTCGTATGCTAAGGCTTACGCCCATGTGCTCAAAGTCATGTACGAAATAGGCTAATTATCAAGCCTTTGTCACTCTCACACACATGCATAGATACATACTTATCCAATAACATACAACGTGACATAAATGAGCTCTTAAACATCTACAAACATGTTATGCTCAAGTTATTTTCTTATACAATAAATATTATAGAATTTGCCCATATCATTACCACATACTAGACATAACTATCATTACATCACAAACCATTCATGAAGCATTATTAACTATTTACCAATCACTTAATCCTGCATTAGTTACTAGCTCATCAATGAATCTCAATTCAATCTCTAGGCATACATGTTGTAAGCCACATCACAAGAGATAATAACATACATGCATAAGAATAATCATATGGGCCCATAATGTCATTAGCCGACATAGGCCAATTTACATGACTAATACTACCTTAATAACAAGCCAATGCCTTTGGCTAAATCATAATATTACATACTCACATTAAAACCTATACATGCCATAGACTCAATCACTTGAGTTTACTTACTCTAGATAACGTTAACTCGATAGGGTGATGATATCTCTGACGACCTCCAACCCGAGCTAACCTGGAAACTCTAGAAAACATGGGAAAGAAGGGGTAAGCTTTAGCTTAGTAAGTTCATATGAAAACAATAAGCAACTCATTAACTTGTTTTATCAATGTTTATAACATATTCTCAAGTTTACTACAAGCTGTCTTCCTGAGTAAAAGTCACTAAATTATTTATATCTGGAGCTACGAAACTCCGAATTAAGTTCTGTTAATTTTCCCTGAAACTAGACTTATTTTACTTTCTTCCATAAAATTTCCAGAATTTTTGGTTAAGCCAAATAGTACAGTTTATTAGTTAAAGTATCCCCTGTTTCAGGGTATGACCACTCTGACCCCTATGCACTACAAACCGAATTTCTCCCTGTACAAAATTCCAACGACTATGCCGTTTATTTCCCATAAAAATAGACTCAATAAGGAATCCATTCATGTAAGGTATAACTCTTAATAATTTTGTACAATTTTTGGTGAATTTCTAAAGTTAGAACAGGGATCTCGAATTCATTCAGACCCTGTTTCACAAGAATTCAAATATCAAATAATATGGAATTCTTTTTCTTTCTCTGTTTCTTTCATGTGAAAATAGACTCATTAAGCTTTAATCCCATATTTTATTCTGCCTCTAACTCATTTTTCACTATTTTAGTGTATTTTCAAAGTTACACTACTGCAGTAACTCAAATCTGTCAAGGCTAAATTACTCATTCATGATCTTACCACCTTATCGTTGTTGTATCTATTTTCAACCCGAGGGTTAAGTACATACCTGTCCAAAATATCCATTTCACAATACTTACCAATACGTCACCTACATCTTAAGTGTTCTTCCATTCCACAAGAAATTTTACCCGTTGAACACATCGGAATATAACTCGGATACATGGATAATTTGCACATAAGTGCCATATTTGTAGCCAAGCTACCATGTAACCCGCCCATAAGTGAACTCGGACTCAACTCAACGAGCTCGGGCGTCAGATCCGTAAGTGAACTCGGACTCAACTCAACGAGTTCGGATGCCTAGTTACATCTCACGAACTCGGACTCAACTCAACGAGTTCGACATTCCACATCCATAAGTGAACTCGGACTCAACTCAACGAGTTCGGATGCTCAACCATTCTAGTGACATGTCACTTATATCCTAATCTATTCCTAAGGTTCAAACGGGATTTTCCTCGAACACGCCTCCTTGCTATCTTCCGTAAAATACCGAAACCAATACTCGGTAGCACTTTATATTTAACAAATAATACACTTAATTTGCATTTTATTCAAAATAACCACAAAGCATATATTTCATAATAAAATTCAGCATAACATATAATTAACATCAATAACTTAAAATAACCATTATGCTACCTTATTTACACATGAACTTACCTCGATACCACAAATGTGAAAAGGACGTACTAGTCCATAAATCGATTTCTTTCCGTTCTAGGTCCAAGTCTCAATTTTCATCATCTATAACATCACATTTAGCCTACCAATCAGTCACAATATTCATATGGGTCTAAAATCATATTTTTACAAATTTTCATTTTGACCCTAAACTTTTGCATATTTGCACTTTTGCCCCAATGCTCGTAAATTAATTTTTATTCAATTTATTTACTCCTTGAGTCTAGATGAACCATTTTCATAACTATAGCAACTCATAATTTCAACTATTTTACACATTTACAACTCATTTTACAACTTAGCAATTTACCCTTTTTAAGGTATTTTCATGCAATTTCTTTCACAAAAGTTGTTTATTAGACAACTAGGACTCATAATCTTCCATAAAAACACAGCAAACAACACATTTACTCTCATGGTAAAACCCTAGACTCTTCATCATTTTGCAAAATAATCCCCTCTTATGAAAGCTTATGCTTTAGGGGTTCCAAAAATACAAAAATCATCAAGGAAAGACATTAAAATCACTTACAAGCAAGGGAAATATGTTGCTGAAATTTTCCAGCTTCAAAACCCTTTCTTTGCTGCATATTTCGGTGAAGGGGAAGAGAAAAATGATAGCTTTTTCTTTTTTTTTTTTTTATTTGTTAATAATAAAACTATTTTGTCTAATTTTGACTTTTCAACTATTTTGTCTCCCATGGCCGGCCATCACACTTTCAATGGCCTAATTTCACTTTAAAGACCCCCAATTTAAGATACAAGGCAATTTAACACCTTTAGGTATTAAAACACAACTTTTACTTTTTACGCGATTTAGTCCTTTTTCGAAATTGGACTAGAAATCGCTAAAATTAATATACCAAAATTAACATGCACTTATAAAATCATATTATAACACATAAAATAATACTAAAATAATTTTCTCTGGCCTCGGAATAGTGGTCCCGAAACCACTGTTCCGACTAGGCCCAAAATCGGGCTATTACATTTTTAGTATTTTTGATGGGTTATATATATTTAAAATTATATAAAAATAATATAAAAATTAATATGGGGGGCCGAGTCGGGCTTTGGTTTTAACATTTTTATTCGAGCCGAGCTTGGATAAAATTTTAAGCCCATTTTTCTAGTCAGGCTGCGCCTAGGCCTAGCAAACGAGCCTAAATTTTTAGTTGGGCTCGACCTGAATCAGGCCCAGCCCGGCCCATGCACACCTCTAATTGTCAGAGGAGGAAACACTGATGCATATGCAATGTGGCAAAGGGTTTGAAAAGCAAGGAGGACCGTCTGCTAGGTTGAAGATGCGTCTTTAGATTGATCTCGTAGCATTAGACCGCCATTTCATAGAGCTATCATGTCTGTATATCTAGGCCTTATTCTTTGGATTGTGATAACCTTAATTTCCTCTCTTAACTCGCCCTTCATTGATGGATTATCGTTTGGTCTCTTAGTAACTCGGAAGAGGGTTCTCTAGAAGAATTTTATTTTTTCTTTTAGTTCTTTTTGAAAGTTATCTTTTTTTGTGATTACCATTTTTATTAGTTATTTAAGATGTATTTAATGGACACTTATTCTCATACCTCCATTAATAAAATCAAATGAATTATTTTCAAAAAAAAAAATTATACATCATTTGATGGCAAAATAAAAATAAAATATTTTTACCTTTGATCAATTCTTTGAAGTCTATTATTTAAAAATAAAATAAAATAATCAATAAATTTACTTTTTTCATTTCTTTAATTAATAAATAAACATAGTATCATACCTGTCTTGCCATAGTCCTTAAATTATAGGGAAAAAGATCCTTACAACACCCGTGAATCTATAAAAATAAAACTTGTAAATAAGTTATTGTTTTGATAATAATTTGAGAGTAAATATTAAAATTATACATTAATTTTGATTTAATGTAAAATATCATATATAAACTTTGATTTTGTGCGATTTCATACATGAAATTTTGATTTGATTCGATTTTTACAAATCACTAGTAACATTATCAAATTAGCACAATTTTAGATTGGCGTGTTGCATACACAAACGATTATATTAATCAAATATGAAAATAAATGTATGTATTCATTTCTTTAAATGTTCACAGTTGAATCAAAATCAATATTTTATGTATAGATATGAACCATAATTTAAGTTTCCGTGTATAGCTACACTAAATGAAAATTCATGTATTAAATTGCAAATTAAACTAAAGTTCATGCATAAATTTGATATTTATCCCTATTTTCAGGGATTAATTTTAACTACCTTTGATAATTTAAAATAAAAATTAAATAATAGATATTTTTCAAAGAAAAGCGTGGAAAATGATAAATAAATAAGAAGTTATTTATCACTTAAGGTAACAAAATTTTTAATTCTTTCTTATTTTATTTTTATTTCTATTAATATTATCCTTTAAACACTTTACCTTTAAAATTTTAAAATTTACATTTATTAACCATTTTAATTAAATTCCACACTTACATTTAAAAATATACCAAATAGATTTTATAATTTTAATTTAGTATTTAAATTTTCACCATTCGCAATTTAATAAAAAATAGCTTCAAGGCTAGAATTTACTCTAAAACAATATGAAAATTGAACTAAAATAATTCTACTGTGGATAAAAGTAATATGGAGATTCCTATATCAAGAGTGAGATTGTATTTTATCCCCTTTACTTAAAAGAATGGGTAAATTAGTCTTTTTACGTTAAACCAAAGAGAAAATTGGTCCTTCTGTTAAAAATTTCATCTATTGCTACTGTTAAAAATCGATCATTGTACGTCAACATTAAGTACACGTATGGCATTATTTCGTCAGTTGTTTTAGTTTCTAATAGTAGAAATGAATCAAATTTTTAACAAGAATGACTATTTTACTTTTTGATCTAATGTATGTGGATTAATTTACCTATTTTTTGAGTAGAGAGGGCAAAATGTAATTTAACTCTTAGAGATTTATCGGCAAGCTCTTCCAACATTTTTTTTTATCTATAAAATTCAAACTTGAAACTTAAGTGTTGTTTGGTAAATTGAATATTAAGTACTGAAAAATTAAGTGTTAAAAGATTAAGTGTTGAATTTGAATTATGAAATATGTTTAGTATGTTACTTAAAATTAAGCATAGAATATAATTAAACTATTTGATAATTTTAAAATTACATTTGTATCCTTCCATTTTATACATATTAAAATTTGGAATAAAGTATACTCTTAATAAATATAAATATTATAAATCTAAAAATAAATACTAAATCGAGAACAATGTGAAATTGAATTTAATATCTTAAATAAAATAAACAATTTAAATGATCATATAATTAATAAGATAGTATTGAAAATAAATAAATAAATAAAGTAAATCAACTTAAGGTATTCTTCATTAAGTAATAAGTAACTCTTACCTACTTATTATTTTTAACAGTAGCAAAGTAAAAGGGGCCGGCAAAGCCTCAGCCCCATAAAATGGAAAATTTTCATTTAAGCTCATTTACAATTTATAAAATTTTAAATTAGTAATAGTAAAATTATACTATGATCCTTTAAAATGATAAAATTTAATTTAATCATTTAAAATTATAAAGATATAAACACTTATTTATTACTTAACCCATTAATCATTAAATTAGTTAATATGCTTTTAATAAACAACAATTTGCCTATCTTCTAAAACATGATAATTCTTTTTAGTGTGACATCAAATCCAGATATCAAAAGGAATATACATTAAAAAAGAGAGAGAGAGAGAGAGAGAGAGAGAGTGTGTGTGTGTGTGTGTGTGTGTGAGAGAGAGAGGGAGAGAGGGAGGGTATAATAATAAATAGGAAAGGTGATGTTCCATGGAAATGGATGCATGGTTTCAACATTAAAGTAGTCTCTGGGATTTGCCTTTTTGGCCATTAGACTTACACAAACACTCTTTTACCTTTCACTTATTGCTATCTATGCCCCTCTCTCTCTCGTTCATTTGCATGTGAAGATGCTATACGCTACCCAAAATTCTAATGCTGCTTACTGTAACTGTACCCCAGCTGCTTCATAAAAATGGAAATAAAGCAGCCATTTTACACGCACGTGCGCGTGTTCACAACCTAATGCCAATGGGGACAAAAAGAGTGGAACCCCCCTCACCACCCCTTTTGAAGCACAATGAGGAGAGAGGGGTTGCTTGTGCTAATTACCAATTTCTCTGAATACTGTTTTATACTGAATGCTGACACCAAAATGGCCATCGTTTGATACCCTTCCCCTGCAAGTAAGTGACTGTGTTTCAAGCAAAACAAAATACAGCCATTGCCCATTGCCCATTGCATGCATCATTAACATATACACTGTTGTTAAATGTCAACTCCTCTTTTTTTTTTTTTAAAGAAAAGAAGGAAAACCCAATGTTCCATTGTAGAATGTAGATATGATGATTCATTTTCATCCTTGGCGAAGGAGAGCTTGAAAGAGACTAAGAAGCATACGTGAGAGGGGGTTGGGGTTGGTGGAGGGGGGTGGGGGTGGGGGTGAGGTGAGCGAATCCAAGAAGCGGACAAGTAAGGCAAAAACAGGTGTCAGCGTTAAAATGGCAGTGCCGCATATGTAATGTAATTCCGCATTTAAGGCTTTGCGTGTCTTGAATTTATTATAGCAGACAGTGTGAGTGAGAGAGAGAAAGAAGAAAGAAAAAAGAGGGATCAAAATATCCTTCTCTTTTACCCTTTTCTTTGTCTTTTCCATTTTCTTTCTTTTTCCATCTGCTTTCTCTCTCTGCCTATACATATATATATATATACGCCCTCTCTCTCTCTCTTTACAGTCTCTTGTTCTATCTATGTGTAAAAACATTCTCGTACTCTCTTCTTACATTTTTATTTTTAAAGCACAAATTAGTTGATTAATTATATATAATTATGGTAAAAGTATTATGGAAGTTTTTATATAAAGAGTCAAATATTATTTTCTTTTTATTTTACTATTTTTTCGTTAAAAATTTCATCTATTTTTACTATTAAAAATTAGTCACTATAGGTCAAAATGTGATATACATGGCACATCACATGTCACTGTCTGGTTATTCCGTCAACCACATCAGTTTTTAACATTACAAATGGATGAAATTTTTAACAAAACCAATTTGCTCTTTGATCTAATGTATAAGGACTAATTTATCCAGTTTTTTAGTAGAGGGGGCGAAATGCAATCTGACTTTTAGTATAGGAGTCTCCATGGTACTTTTACCTAAAATTATTACATTATTTTTGTATTATATGTTTGTTATGAGTTTAGTTTCTGTAGTTTAATCTCTTTTAGTTTTTATATTTTTTGAATTTCATAATTTTAGTCTTAGCCCAGATAATAACTATTAAATTTTGTTGTTTCTTAAATCTTATGCAAGATACATACCATCACATACATATAATATCATATCAACTTCCTAATTCTATATAGTACTCACAAAAGAGGTACGTTGTTTCAGTTAATAGATTTAATGGCTATAATTTGAATTGGGGTTTTTAAAATTCAAAAAATATAAAGACTAAAATGATCGAATTAAAGAAAAGTAACTAAGTTTAAATTGGGTTGTGGGGCTAATTGAGCGTAAGTTGCAACTTTAGTATTTATACATTTCAAATTTCAAAACTTTAATCCTAATCCAAATGGAAATCGTTAAATTCTGTTGTTTCTTAAATTTTATATAGTAAATATATTATCACGTATGTATAATATCATCATGTCAACTTAATCCATCACATCATTTCAATTAATGAACACCGTTTAGGGTTGATTGTTTTGTTTGTAGATGTAGCGTTTCCTGATTAGGCATTAAAGACGTACGGCTCTACTTGTGAGCATTAATTCCTCTAGTCTATAGTACTAAATGTATAGTGGTGGAACATGCGAGAGTCATTTTCCATGCATTAGTAACGCCTAGTATAGTATCAAAGTACAAACCAATTTCTTACCTGAGCAATACAACTATGAATCAATGTTGTTGAGATTGATTTTTCACTCATTTATTGACAACCAACAAGCTTTTAGTTTGATGACAAGGAGACTAGACTTGTATGGGTGGAATTAGATTTGGGTTGGACCAATTTCGAGGGATCATTTTGGTTTGAGTTATTCAGATGATTTAAATTTGGGTTAATTTGAGTTTGTGTCGTTTGAGAAGGAATGAATTTTTTGGATAAACTCATTATGGGTTTTGAATTATTTTAGGTTTTCATCAATTTAGGTTCAAATCATTTCAAGTTTATTGTTTATATCATTTCGATTTCAAGTTTGGATCATTTCAAATTTCAAATTGTTTTGAGTTCAAGTTGTAAATTTAGGTTCAGGTTGTTGATTTTTATGGTAAATTTGAATTAGGTCGAGTTTAAATACGAATTGATTAGGTTAAGTTCGAGTTTAAAATTTTAGGGTAACTTTAGTTTGAGTCATTCTAGTTCGAGGCTCGAGCCTTTTAGGTAAGTTTATTACAAGTTTCAAAACATTTTGAGTTCTAGTCAATTCAAGTTACCTGTTTGAATCATTTCGAGTTTTGGTCATCTAGGGTTTAGATTATTTCAATTTCAAATCATTCAAATTTAGATCGTTGAGTTGGATGGGTTCGAGCTATTAACTTTTATGGTAAAACTAAGTTAGGTTTGGTTTAAATTTGAAATGATCAAGGTCAATTCAGGCTTAAATTTTTTCATGTCATTTTAGTTCGAGCCGGTTCAAGTTATTCAAGGTTTTATGGTCAATTCATTAAAAGGTTTTGAATCACTTTAAACTTGAATCATTTCAAAATACTTATTCAAATCATTTTAAGTTTAAATCACCGCATATTTAAGTTATTTTCAGATTCAAATCATTTAAGATTCATATCATTTTTCAATGATTGACCTTCTATATAATCAAATCAAATACTTTAAAACTCCCAAAATAATAAACAATACTTATAATATTCAAACCCTAAAAACACTCCAAATTAAGAAATACTAACAGAGTCAATAACTTGCCATTAATTAGCCCCCATAATTAATCTCATATATTATTTATATTGTTTGGGGGGGGGGGGGATATGAACACACCACTAGGCCTACTATTTTGCATTAGTGACTACTACCAGTATCAGTTTGGTTCCCTGTTGTTTGGCAGATAATGTTCCATCATACGAACTCTCTCTGTATCACCATCATCACTAACTTTACGTTAAAAAACCCTAAACCATAACCACCACAATTTTAAGCTTCTTCAGACCCCACTTCCTTACTCCTTTGTCCTTATATATCCCCTATCTCAGCATTATATCATATCGCTATTTATATATATAGCATCTGCTATAGCTTTTGCTTATATACGTATGTATATATATCGGTTTTCAAGCTTTGTGTTCATTTCTGATTTGACACACCTATGTTGAGTTTATTGATTTCACCATTCATTGATCAAGAAGAAGAAGAGGGTTTATTTTTATTCGTAGCTTCAGATCTACACAGCCAACACCGTCAGCAGCGGCGGCAGCCACCGTTAAAGATGCGTCAATTACTCATCAGTTGCGCGGAGCTTGTTTCTCAATCTGATTTCCCTGCTGCCATTCGCCTTTTGTCTATTTTATCCTCTTCGTCATCGCCTTCCGGCGACTCCATCGAGCGGCTCGTTCACCAGTTTGTTAAAGCGCTTTCTCTTCGAATCAATCGTCTTCACCACCACCATCACCACCATGGCCTTGCAGGTTCGAGCTTGATGAGGATGATGAATGATATTAACTTTCCGATAACGAGTACCGCCGGTCCGGTGAATTTCGACATTGATCCGTCGTTACAGTCATGTTATCTTTCTTTGAATCAAATAACTCCATTCATTAGATTTGCTCATTTAACAGCTAATCAAGCCATTCTTGAAGCTATACAAGTAGGGCAACAATGTATACATATTATTGATTTCGACATCATGCACGGTGTACAATGGCCGCCGTTGATGCAAGCGTTAGCGGAACGATCAGCCAACACTCACCACCCACCGCCGAAGCTTCGAATTACCGGAACCGGACACGATCTAAACATTCTTCACCGAACCGGCGACCGTCTTTTCAAATTCGCACAATCATTAGGTCTCAGGTTCGAGTTCCACCCGCTTTTAGTCCTTAATGAAGATCCAACATGGATAGCTACTAATTTTACTTCCATGGTCACGATCCTACCCGACGAGGCACTAGCTGTTAACTGCATGTTGTATCTCCACCGGTTGTTAAAAGACGATTCTCGTGATATCCGTCTCTTCCTCCACCACATCAAGGCCTTAAACCCCACCGTGGTGACCGTCGCCGAAAGGGAAGCTAACCACAACCACCCACTCTTCTTACAAAGGTTCGTTGAGGCCTTGGACTATTACACCGCCATCTTTGATTCTTTAGAAGCAACGTTGCCGCCTAATAGCCGAGAAAGACTGGCGGTGGAACAAATATGGTTCGGCCGGGAAATAGTCGATATAGTGGCGGCCGAAGGCGAGAATCGAAGAGAACGGCACGAGAGGTTGGAGACATGGGAAGTGATCCTTAGAAGCTCAGGGTTTATCAATGTTCCATTGAGTCCATTTGCACATTCACAAGCTAAGCTTCTTCTTAGACTCCATTATCCTTCTGAGGGTTATCAACTTCAAATTGTCAACAATTGTTTTTTCCTAGGTTGGCAAAATCGTCCCCTTTTCTCTGTATCTTCATGGCGCTAGCTATATACATTTAACCCAGCTCCTGTTACAGTGACGTTAAAATCAAATCCCAAAACCCTCACTATGCATGCATGGCTATAGCATATACGTTGCATGAAAAATTCTTTTGCAAGAAACATCTCTTTCAAGGGAAGCTAAGGCCATGGTGTTCCTCCATCTTCAAAAACTCAGGTCGGGTCGGATCGGGTAACGAAATACATTGACATAATGGGTTTTTTTCCCCCCTTTTTTTGGTCTTTATATAGCATTAAATCTTATTGCTTTTTAATTAAATTGTGTAACCAAAAGGGATCTTTCTTTAAATCCACTAATGTTTGCCAAAAATACCTTAATTTATTCCATTGAGAGAAAGAAAAAAAAAGTTTCAAACTTTTGAACCATCATATGGGATTGTTTGTCTCTTTTTATTTGTGCTCTCTCTTTTTTTTTTTAATTTTTAAATATTTGATGCTGTCTTTTCTTCTTTGTGATTAAAGTATAGGAAAGAGTGATAGACCTTAGTATTTTGTTCCCCAAAATTCCTTTTGATGGGTAGGTTTTCAAGGGGGTTATTTGTTTAGTGGAATTAAGTAAGGGGGGATATGCTTGTTTGTTGTGTTTGAGATTGCATGGTTACCTTAATTTCAGCCTTATGTCCCCTCAACAAAACCATAAAAGTTCACAAAATAGAGCATTTTATGCTGGGACTTTGCCTCCTTCATGCCCATGCAAGTTTCAAATACCCCTCATTCTAGCTAGGGATCTCTCGTGTCCTGTGGAGCTCCATTTTGGACCACTCTCGTATGTTAAACATTTGTTAAACAATCAATCACTGCTCTCAATATATCCATTTGTTGAGTAGCCTTTGTTGTTTTATTCGTTTTTCATCCAATTCCCTTTATCTGATTTCATGAATTTTTGTCATCCTACGGCTCTATGCTTCTGCTGGAAAGCTGGTTTATATTTGATGTTGGAGATAATCAGATACTTATTAACAAAATAATATTGATGAAGTCATTTTTAAATTTTTAAATTTTTTTGATAATGTATTATTGTCTAGTTGATTGTGTACTCTCTCAAAACATATATATTATGAAAAGCTTAAATGAAATAGGTTCGATTTTTCCAAAATTAGAGAGAATCAAATAAAATCCTAAAATTAATTTGATTGAAAGATTAAAATAATATAATAAAATATAATTAATAATTGTATTTATATTCATATTATTAATAAAATATAAAAATATTTTGAGTTGACATATAAAATTTATTTATTAGATCAAATGATAAAAATTTTGATGCTTTTTAAGTAATATTTGAGATTTTGTATTTCTAAGAAATATATATATATTTTAGTTTATGATTCGACTCGATTAGACTTGAAATAGTAAATAATACAAATGTTGGAACATAAGGGTATCCGGGAGAGTGGGTTTAGGTAGCTGACAGTGATAAGATGGTAACAAGAGGGTGACGACGCCCTAAATATTATTATATATATGTATCAGAACGTGTGCGCACAGTTAAGGTTTTGCGTGTTGAGGCGGCGTTGTTGCACAGAGCTAAAACGAGGGGTGGTGGGGGTGGGGGGTGGTGGGGTGTGGGTTTCGTTGCACTGCACGCATGGGCATGGCCGCATGACAGACTCTGTTCCATCCATCTATCTATCCATTCCCTCTTTAGACGTAACCTCTCCTTTGCTTAGCTCGCCTTTATGATCCTCGGTGTTTTTTGTTGAATCCACCTAGAAGGTTTTGATTTTTGATTTAGTTGATTTAATTAAATAAACCATTTAAAAACTTATAAAAAAATGAAAAATAAAAAATGAGTTCGACTGTTTTTCTTCAATTTTGAAAATAGTGGCCACACACACCTAAACAAGTTAACCCATAGGTTTTCAATTCAGTTCTGAAAATAGCGGCTACGCATGGTAAATGGGTCAACCTTTTATTCTAAATTGATACATCTAAATAGTTTTCAGCCTAATTTTAAAAATAATAGCTACATACATTTAAATGAATCAATTTTTATTCTAAACCGATATTTTAATCAACTTTTAGTTCAATTCTGAAAATAATAGCCACACATATTTAAACGAGTCAATTTATTTCTTTTATTTATATAATATTTATTTTATATATAAACTTTTAAAATTTTTAAATAAAAGAATATGTAAATACACTCAAACTCAGGAGGCTGAATGTGCAAATCAACTCACTCCTTCGCAATGATGTTGGGAAATTTTTCTATTGATGAACTAAGCATTATTTAAGTCAATGATGGAGAAAAGCTTAAGCTGTTCTTTTATATGTTTAGATTGTTGTTTATTTTCATTTTTTTACTTCTTTTAGTTGATAATAATCATTGCAAGTATTGGTAAAGTAAGATGAAAAAAATAATATAGAGATGGAAATGATGGGTTTTTTGCATGAGATGCGATGAGGTCATGAGGATATTCTTCTGTGAAAAGTTCCATCTTTCTTAAATATAGTATTAATTTTGTAAGGATTTAGTGATAGGTATCTTCCTCACCTTTTTATATAATATATATATATATTTTTCATATACATATAAATTTTTCTTTATTAAAAAATACCCACAATTTAAGAATAAATTAAGAATAGTCCTGGTTAAAATGTCAAAGTTTGATATTATGAGAATGTTGGTGTCTCAAACTCAAGTCTCGATATTTATATATAGATTCTGTTTTAAATTTAAGTCTAAGCACGAATTTTATTATGATCTTCGGATATGTTTGTAGTAGAGCTAATAATAATTGGGAGAAGGCAAAAGTATTATGTAAGCTTCTGTTTTAAGAGTAGTATTTTATTTTTATTTAAAAAATAAATAAATTAATCTTTATCTGTTAAATTAAAAATAAATTGATTATTTTTATTTAAAATTTTATCTATTTCTATTGCTAAAAACTAGTATAACTAATGGATTAATCAAAATAGTTACACAAAATGTGCCACATGTACTCTATCTTGACATACAAAGACTAATTTTAATAATAAAAATAAATATAATTTTAATAGAAAGACCAATTTATTCTTTGATCTAACATATAAAAATTAATTTACTTATTTTTAATAGAAAGGACAAAATATAATCTAACTTAAAGTACAAGAACTCGTATACTACTTTTACAATTGGAAGAGTTTAGTAGTATATAGTACACACGTAAAACAATATATTAAATATATATTTATAAAAAAATTATATAAAAACCAAATAAATTTTTATTAAAAGGTTAAGTTGAAACTTTAAAACATTATTTTTTTCAAGCCTCGTTAGAGCAATATTTTATAATAAAATATAAAACAAAAACAAAACCATTATCATATCAATATTTGTTAATTTTTAAAATATTCTGAATTATTTAGTATTTGAGTTTTTATTTTTTCGGTGAATTATTTGAAGATTTAAAGTAGGGTTCATATAGGATATTTAGGTAAATATAAAATAGTAGCATCGCATTTCGCACCAAAATATGAAGGAAAAGGAAACATGTAGGTAGGAAGATAGGGGGGGTTATAGGGACATGCCAAGATAATTAGGTTGATGAGGGCGTGCTCAGCAAGTAAACCATGAAGTAAGACCTGGCAGTGACAGGACCAGGCCCGCCCACTCTGTTCATTGTGTCCTTCATTTTCAGATTTTATAATAATCCAAACTCATAATCATAAATGTATAAATAAACCCCATTAATAAATCCAATTCAAATTTATCTAAACTTAAAATAACTTAAACATAAAAGTAACTCAAACTAATCCAAAAGACGATATTATTGAGATTCATAATTACGAACCTCAAAAATTATTTTAAGAATTAAAAAACTAAATTGGACCGATGACTAAACTGATCAGGCCATCAGTTTGCTAGTCTGACCGATTCAATTAATCCGTTTAGTTTAATTAAATAAATCTTTGAGAAAAATAAAAATCTAATTCAATCAATTTTTTACACAGTTAAACTGATCCGTACTTTTTAAATCAACCGATCTAATAACTTTCTTCGATCTAATAACTTTCTTCAGACAAGTAGCTCAACTAATTTCCAGTCCAACATACCAATCCAGCCCGACTTAAACATCATTGAGTAAAACTAACAGAAGATACATCGGTTCCATGATTCGAAAATTTTAAAATCCAAATTAACTAAATTCCAAACCAACACGAGCTATCCAATTGACCGGTTAAATCATATCACTTTCTTCCGTTATCAAATTGAGTTTAAAAACACTGCCAACAGAAACGCCATCATCACCAATCTCTCCAATCAAAAAATCCAAAAACTAGAAATGAATAATAACAAACAAAAGTGAGAAGCATCTAATTCTCATAACTATTTTTTTTATCTCGCAAGGAACCTAGGTGCTATGCACAAAAAGAGTCATCAGGTTTACCAAAACTCAGATGAAAGCAGTCCGGCCACCCCTTCGACTGTGCCTATCGTATGCGGTGTTGAATTTGTCGACCAGCTCGTTCATTGTGCTGCAAAATAGTAGAATAGAACATCCCATCACTTCCATCTTTCACCAAAAGCATATGGAAAAGATCATGTTTCTTCATAAAAGTACACATAATATTACCTTGAACAGTTAGTGAACATAGCAAGATAAGTAATCAATAATGTGTCGTTATATTCCTGACAGAAAAAAAAAAATTGTTACTGATCAAAGGATAAAAACCGCAGTTTTCAAAAGCAAAGTGAAACTAGCCCTAACATTAAAAAAAATGTTTATTTTCAAAAGCACCAGTTTTGAGTAGATCCCACCACCATAATATGACTGAAAGTCTAACAGGCTTTCAAGATATAAATTGGTCTTCCAATTCTTCGCATAAGAACTGGTACTTCAGTTTGGGGATTAACATCTTGAGGGGATGGTGATCCATTTTAGAATGGCACACTTTGAAGGTGATAATGACAAATTGGCTAGAAGAATCAAAACATCCCCCACAACAATAGGTAGAAAACAACTCTACCTTGTTAGTAAAGGTAGCGGCACTTTACTAGCTCGAAAAGATTTTTCCTTTTTTCTAAAAGAGGCTCACCATTAGGAAGTCATCTTGAAATTTTTCTGATTCAATTGCAGGTAACCTTCGGAGGAGGCTTGATACTTGCCTTAACAGTGAACTTTCGCAAGGAATATCACCTGAAACAGGGAACAATTTCTATTACCATTAACTCAGGATGCCTGATCCACAATAGCCCAAATACCAATGAAACTTAGTCATAGCTTATCCTCTAGAAGTAATTTATCCAACATCAACGGGAAATCAGAAATGACTGGTCATAATCATAAAGACAATCAAAGATGACGTCTATATCTTTAAAAAAATGCAGGACAAGTCCAAATCTAGTCTTCAAAACTTCATAACAAAATGAAAAGTTATACTCTTATTTTGAAGTATTTTCTATGTCTAGAGCTTTCATATACCTCTACAAATATATGCTTCTTTTCTTAAAGAAATGTCAAAACAACCTTTCAAATGTTAACATAATTCCAAATAAATTTAATTTGTACTACATTTACAAGGAATGGGCAAATACCTTTTTGCATTCCAACAAGATATTGATGAACCACCCTGATTCTGCTATTCAACATCTTGATGGCGCTATGTATACCGGTAAGCTGAGCAGCCACTGGATGCAGGAAAAACATACAAACATAAAGAATTCCCTGATAATCATAAAATACAAAAAAAAGGGGCTTCGATCATCAGTTTTGACAGGAAATGCTACAAGCAAGCAAGCTTACATTGAGTTGCTGCTGAACCTCCAGATGGCTTTAGATGGGCAACATGATCCACAGAGATCCTTTCTGCTTCAACTGTCTATAAACCCCCCCAAAAAAAAAAAAAAAAGAAAAAAAAAAAAGGCAATCTCAGCAAATCCCAATTGGTGAAAATTAAAAGAAAACCAGGTAGGTAAGAAAGACAAGTATGAACCTCAATTGTGTAGCTTGAACGGACAAAAATAAGCTGTGGAACCCCATCTATGACGTGCAGCTCTTTTATGTTGAGATGATGAACAAGAAGAATAGTAATTGTTATTGCCAAAGAATAACCGGAAAAATAAAGTTCATCAAAATTACAATAAACTAGAGAAAGACATTGTGTATCCTCATCAAGATGAAATTTAGTCTAATACACATCAAGTACATGGACTTCCTTCAATAGGAGATAAGTATGATTTCCACAATTAGTCAGAAATAATTTATAGTCAAGAGCATGAATTGATAACTCCAAGATAAGGATTTATTTTTTGGGTTTGGGAAGTTAACATAAATGAATCAAATTAGCAAATATAGGGCACAAAAACAATAATGAAGGAACCAATTAGATGGAGACCAGATCAACAAAACTCAACAAATCTTTCAAAAATTAAGAAAGGATACATACCACTTTCATAAATTGTGACGGGGAGATCCTTTTGAGCAGGATTGATTGCAGGATTTAGAAGCACATAGAGAGGGCTTTCATTAATATCCATCAACTGTAACAGAAAATCATTAGTGTTGAAATGCATTACATAAAGAAGAAGATTCAACAAGATCACCATCACAAATAGTTTACATATGAGAATTTAAAAAAAAAAATCATTATAAAGTAATTGCAAATACTGGATGTAATCACTATGTTCTATCAATGCTTGCTGATGAAATTTAAAAATCAAAGTCATTTAATTAAATTTTAACAACCGAGGAAAATGGCTGAGAAAACATACGGCTTTATGGAAATGCATATCAGATTCCTGAGCATCGCTACCGGTAGAGTACCATCCAAGAACATAAAAGTGAGGGAAAACCTTCTTATCTGGAAAAATATAATAATTAAAACACATTGTTAAATCCATAACCAAAATAAATAAATAAATGACTCAATAGAATAGAATAGAATTATACAAAGCTCTTGTTTCTTCTCGAGGAAGGACCGGTCGAGGGAACGGGTAGAAGGATCGTAAATAAGCTCGAAGCTATTGAAGATCTCGACGGTTCGACCTCTTTGGACACCTATGACGCAACCGTAGACTCTAGGCGGTTTCTGTTGATTGTTTTCGCCACCGTTGCTGTTGTTATTGTTATTATTTGAGGTGGCGGCGGAAGAAGTGGATGTGAGTGACGGAGGAAGGTTCAACTGAGACTTGACACGAGTGTAGTGATCCGATATGTTTACGATTACCAACGGATGAAGCTTGAAGGTGAGGCCGCTGCTCGACGATGACGCCATTGTTATCCCTTTTCTTGTTTTCTCTTTAATTTTACCAGTCGACGGTTTCGGCTTCGGCACTCTTTTAAGTCTCTCCAATTTACTTTTTTATTTTTGTAATCTTTTTTTTCCTTTTGGGTATTTATATATGATACTACTGAACAAACGAGTGAGCCACGTTTCCATTAAAATTACAACTGTTTACATGTCGGTGACTCGCACGGCCCAGTTTAAGCAAAAGGTGTTCATTAGTTTGGTTAAGTTAATTTTGTGCCAAATTCAAGTCAAGTTTTTTAATATTGAATTAATAGTCGAATTAATTAGATCACTGATTTTTCATCTAACCGTCTAGACGATTTGATTAAACTAAATCATTAAAAAAATTTAATAGAAATTTAAGAAAATATTAAATTTTGATTGGTTCTTTCGATTTTTTAGTTTAGTTGAGTTGATCCAACCAGTTCTCGACTCAATCAATCCAAAAACATTTTTACAAATTATTATCCTGGCCAATTCTAATCTAACCTATACGACCAGTCAATCCGATCAAGTTTAGATAACATTGGTTTAAGCATTATATTAATTACACTTTCTGCTTGCCTAAATCTAATTTGGTCTGAAAAATGAGTTTAAAATTCTATTCAAATTTTCCATACTTGTAAATAGTTACCTAATCCTATTTTAAGCTCAACCTTATTATTTTTTAAAATATTTATATTATTTATAATTTAATATTTAATATTTTTATAAATTTTTCATTTATTAAAATTTTATATATAAACAAGTTAACTTTTTTTAATATCTATATTATAGAATCAAATATTACTATATACTTCATTTTCATGTTACCGGAGCATATTACATATATAAAACTTTAAATTCTGAGATAATTTTTGAATTTTAAAAACTTTTTAATTATATTTAAAATGAGTCCCTATTTTAAATCAAGTTTTAAATATGATTTTTTGTTAATAATAATTATATCAATAAGTCAAATTTAATGCATATTTCACATTTTTAAAAATAGAAGATTTTTCTGCCATAAAAAAAACAAAGGTAAAAATATATATATTATTAAAAAATCCATCCTTGTTCGATCTCACGACAAAATAGAAACGAAAGGGTTTTCGAAGATAACGTTTTAATTGCAGCATTTGACCCTTCGTGTTTTTGAAGATAATTTTCAAGGGTATTTTTTTGTAAATTTATAAGTTTAGTCCTCCAAGGTTTTAAATGCTTTAGAATTTTGAAATCATGGCTTGATTATTTGCTTAATAAACCGCATTGTCTCTACAATTTTTTTTTTTTTGATGGTCTCTACATTCAACAATATGACTATAATTGTGTACCAAAGTGAAAAATGTTAAAAAACAAGAAATATCATCATGTTCATAATCAATATCCAACTAAAGAACTCACAATTGGGATGATATCGATCCGGTTACTGAGAACTTAATCGGTCCCCTTATTGGCTCGGAAAGGTAAGGACTACTGCTTTAGATAGATAGTTCCATTTTCGAGATAAGAATGCCGTCACTATCGGCATACAACCATTCGCCATCACGGATTAAGGTTCCGGCAATGCTGATCGGGGCATGCTTTTCACCAATTGCCTTTTTATTTGATTTCAAGGGATTAGATCCCAATGCTCGGACGCCGATATCACATGCATTAATCTCATCCACATCTCGAATGCACCCATTCACTACAATACCAGACCAACCCATGTTTTGAGCCGACTGCGCCAAGTTTCCTCCGACCAAAGCACACCTTTTGCTTCCCCCACCATCTATGACTAGAACTCTTCCTTCACCTCGGGTTTCAAGAAGCTGCCTCACCAGGACATTGTCCTCAAACACCTTGAGTGTTACAATGGGTCCTGAGAATGAACGACGTTGCCCGTATATCTTGAAAATCGGTTCTAGAGCACGCAGTTCACCGCTTGCCAAAAGCGCTGTGTTTGAATCGCAGGCCTCGGCAGTTGCAAAGGCAGCCATATATGTTTTCCTGCAGGGCATATTCAGTTCATTTGTAGGCTAAAACAAGCAGGCAAAGATGGATCATAAAGAACTACTTTAAGTAAATCACATACAGTACAGCATATCCTTTGAACTCTTTGCCATGCATTCATAGAGCATATTACCGAATAACTGTCTCAAAACTTAACAGTCGCTCCTCCGATAATTCCCCCCTAATGCACCCCACTTAAGTACTCCAGATGTTAAAGCATTTTGTTTTCAAAGCATCAATAATAAAACAGGCGGTCATATGTCGTGACGATTCCAGGATCTAGTTTCAACCAACGGAGATCTTTTGCCACTAAACCAATGACTTAGTTAACTTCGACAATAAACATTTCGATGTTTTCATCCAATATCAAAATGTTGCAAAGAAATAAGCGATGATAACTGAAAAAAATCAATTGAAGGGTTTAAGTCCTAATTAGTTTCTAGATTCTCCTAGATCTAACTATTTGCAACGTCCAGGATCAACATTATCGGTGCATATTTAGCAAAAATCAAGCCACAAAGACAATCTTCAAGCAAAATACAGTTACAAGTGAATGAAATAATGTGTGTATATATATATATATATATACTTACATATATTATCAAGATCTCATGTGTTTCAATAATGAAACCTCGGTCTTAACAAAAATAAAAACACTACCAACCAACAAGTGTTGCCTATAATAATAACACATTGCATTTCAAGGGGATGTAGGTTTGAACCTTGAAACAACAATCACGAATCCCAACCGATACCTTCGAGAGAAATCTTCGAAATATCTCACAGATCAAGATTTTCTCTCTCGACTTTAACGAGAGCCAGAAAACACTAAAGAAATGTGGCTCACAAATCGGGAGCGTCTCACCTACTATAGAAAACGTGAACATTTGCCGATGGTAGGGCATGAGTTCAAACCTCCGAAATGCGGATGCTCACATCTCATTGAAAGGTGATCGTGCGTAGTTCGTCTCGATGAGGAGCTCCGGCTCAAATGAACTTGCCGCCTCAATCACTCGAGCACTATACAAATTCGGGAAACAAAATCTTGACCTGAAGAGGGAGTCGACCTCCCTTCAGCAGGATTAAAAGCTTTTTTGTTTCCATTACTTCCATTAAATGTAATCACCATCTCTTGTTTTCTTTTTCATTAATAAACTTCCAATGGATAATGTTTCAAATTGTGTATAAAGAATGATCAGCTTTACTGAGAAACTTAAATTCTATGTACAGAGAGAATAAATATATGCATATATATATATGGTAATGAAGCTGCAAAACCATAAAGTAACACTTCTAAACGGTAAGTCACCAAAATTCAACCAGCAGATCAGAGAATCAAATGAACTTACTGTATCAATCTCAGCTGCACAAACAATTATCTGAATTTCGAAGCAGCTGATCTTCAAATCGATTGGGTCTTTGATCTGTATATAGATAACAGTATACTTGTACAGACCATGAGAACCTCAAAAAGAGAAAACTAAAGAAAACAGACAAAAGGATCGCGAAGCCGAAGGCGACGGGTAAAGGGGAAGATGATAAGGTCCTAGTTATCCGTGCCTGCTGGTAGTTTTGTTGACAACGTGTGTCCCCACGCAACTGTCACGGCCGACCGTATTCGGCTCTTAACTTCCGGCCCTAATTATCTTTTGGGCCGATATGCCTAAAATCAGTCGGATGGACTTGAATTCAGATGGTCAGATCCGATCCATCAAGATTTTATGCCTAATTGGTTGAATTAATGAATTATGATTTTCTACATGAAAATTTAGGACACTTTAAATAGGTGGTGCGTTTATTTGCAATTAGTATAAAAATAGTGATGGTAGTGAGATTAGATATTTTAGCTATGCTATAATCTGAATAATAATAATAAAAGCTAAACGTATCGCACTGGGGGTAAACACCCATCCAAAGGGACTCTTAGTAGAAAGCTATGAATTGTATAACGATGGATTAAGATATAAACTAAAAGAAAATATTTTTAAAATTGTATTAAAATGATTTAAATAAAATTTGGGTAAACTATACTAGTGGTCACTCAATTATTAGTAAAAAATTTTGGTAACTCCAATTATTAAAATTTACAAAATAATCACTCAAGGTGTTATATCAATAATTATGTTAGTAATTGGCAAAAATTATATTAAATTATTATTTCATGTATAAATTGCTCAAAATCAAAGTTCATGTATGATATTGCATATTGAACCAAAGTTCATATGTAATTTTGATACTTATCCCTTTAATAAAATAAGTTAAAACATATTAAATTGAATTGTTACTATTTGAAAGGGACTAGGATTGCAATTGTGCCATTAACCTAGAAGGGCCAAAGCCCAAGTCTAATACCTTAGCTCCGCCCCTTACCCTACGTTTGTATGAATGTTGAAACCATTTATTATTTGGAGGGCATAATTTAAATTTTTTACAATTTTTCAAGAGCGTAAGGAGAAATTTACCATCTGCACCAGGTCATGTATAATTATATTAAATTATTTAAATATTATTAAATTAATTTATTTCTTTTTCATTTCTAATATTATGTCTAAAATAAAAATTTTAATTTTTTAGTGTAAATTCTAGCTGCAATGTCAAATACTTAAAGATTAATCATACCTTTTTCGCAACACTTTTTTTGGGACAGAACTTCTCAACAAGAGCAAAGATAAACAAATTTTCATAAGCTGAAATTAAATTGTATATTTTTATGAGAGTTAAAAATATAGTTTTATCAATTTAATAATTTATTTTTTAATTAAAAAATCAATGGTATGTTTGATAATTTAAAATTTTAAGTGTTGAAAAATTAAGTACTAAATTTTTACTGTTAAACTTTGTAAGTGTTGAATTTATATTAAAAGAAATTATTTGATAAATTAGTAAATATAAGTATTGAATATAATTATGTTGTTTGCTTAAAGTAAATATTGTTTTTTAAAAGATTATTTATTTTAATTTTAATATTATTAATATTATTTTGGATAGTTTTGGATGAAAAATAAATATAATAATTTAAATTTTTAAACAAAAATTATTTCAATTTTTCAATAAAATAAAATAAACCTAATATTTTTTACGTTAAGAGATAAGTAGCTACTTGTCTATTTATCTTATTCAACCTTTTTTTAAAATTTTATATTAAATAAAAATTAAAATGATTATCAAAGATATTTAAAATATTAAATGTTGAAAATCTTCAATTTCAATGAAATGAAATTTTTAACATTTTGGGAGTTAAAGTGTAATTTTATCATGTACTAACTTAAATTTTCATAAATTTTAAAGTATCAAAAATGATATTTCTCATTTTAGGACGGGTGAGGCCTTGCCAACCCCTATTGTCACCATTGCTTTTCAGAAGCACTTCTTAAAGACAAAATCAATGCCAAATTGATTATTCATAAAAGTATCATGGATGCTCTTATATTAAGAATCGAATTGCATTTTGTCTTCTCTATTAAAAAATTTGAGAAATTAGTCATTGTACGTTAGATCAAATAGCAAATTGACTATTTTGTTAAAAATTAGATATTGTACATCAACATGAGGTACATGTGGCATACCACGTGTCACTATCTGATTATTCCATCAACCATGCTAGTTTTTAACAATACAAATAGATGAATTTTTTGACAATACAGTAATTAATTTACCCATCTTTTAATAAATAGAACAAAATATACGTAATTTAACTTTTAATACAAATAACTCTATGGCACTTTTACCTTTCACCAACTAGAGTTGCCCATAGGCCGGTCTGGGCCCTAACAAAAATTTAATCCCAATTGATGGGCTCGGGCTCAGTCTGGCCCAAAAAATAGACCTAAATTTTTCCCACTCGACTCAGATTATAGATGTTAAACTTGGGCTCAACCTATATTAATTTAAAAACATATATTTTATTATATAAAACAAATTTAAAAAATATAATATATCAAATACATTGAAAACATTAAAACAAATATTTCCCAACAAATTTTAAAAAACCATGCATCTGGGTCGGGCAAAAAAAAAAAGCTTACCTGAGACCCAACCCGTTTAAAAAATGGGCCTAATTTTTTATTCAAACCCATATTTCAAGCCTATATACTCAAACTCTCCTATTTTTCAAACGAATCTTTAAGCATGATCAAGTGACCCGACCCATAGACAACTCTGTCACCAACCTATTAAGGGTGAGTTTGGGGCGGTGGTGTGGTACGTTTAGCTTACTTTTTGTCTCATGCTACAGTATCTAATCTCACCGCCATCGCTGTTTTTACACTAAACTCAAGTAAACACACCGCTCATCCAAACTCACACTAAAACAATTTTAGAACCTTCTATTTAATAAAAAAAAAAGAAAAAGAAAAAAGAAAAAAGAAAAAAGAAAAGAATGCATCTTCTCAATTACATTATATCTAGGATCTAAAGTAAGGATACAAGCTTCCATAAAACATGTAGGAAATGAAGTTTGGGTTTGGCAGGCGATTTATTTTCTGTGATATGATGACCAAAGGAAGGAAAAGTAAAAGTTAGGCAAAAATCAACTTTCGTTACATGCACCAATCATTAATATTAATATTAATATTGGAAAATGAAATGATTAGCAGGAATATTTATTTTCATGTGATGATTGATACGATTCTTTGGTCTTAATTGGTATGGGTCAGTCAATCGGTCAGTAATATAACATAAATGAGATTTGAATGTAAGTCTTTTCTTCTTTATTTCTTTATTCATTTCTGACAATGCATGGGTTTTGGTCTGTTAATAAGGAAACCTCGGAAACACCAACATAGAAGGTTAAAGATAGTTGGAAAAAAGAGACAAAAGACAAACTTGGTCAAACTTTGTGTTTTTGACCCATTTTTGGCCTTTCTTTTCGGTTGGGGTTAGATTGGTAATTCACATATAATTCTGATTTAATGCTTAATATCGTATTTATTTATTTAGTACATGAGTTTAATTTTAATATTTAATTTGATACTTAAATTAAATAGTATTATATGACTCGATGAATGTTTAATGTGTTTGCTTTTATAAAAATATTACTTAATTGGGACAAAAAAATCAAATACCAAATTGAACATCGAAGTTAAACTTAGGTATTTAACCAGGGTAAAAAAAATTCAAGAATCAAATTAGAGAAAATCAGGTACCAAATTGAACATTAGTTGCAGAGGCCTCGACCTCCTAAAATAAAAAATATTCCATTTAGACCTTTTTATAATTTATAAATTTTAAATCAAAATGATAAAATATTGATTTAATCCTTTAAATTTATAAAACATAGGCTATTAAAATGGTAAAATTGTATTTTTTTTATAGTAAAATATATACAACTTAATTTTAGTCCCCAAACAAATTTTCTAGCTTTACCTTGATTGAAACCTAGAAGAAAATCTGATGTCGTATACTAGTATTAATATGTCAGTAACAATAATAATGCAATACAATGCAGTAGCAATAACGCAACAGAATACTTGTAATCGAACAAAGTTAAAAATTAGAAGAAGAATTTTGTTGATGCCTGTATAAACAGTTTCCTTAAGACAGATTCATCCTCTCCCGATGCTTTGAGTAACATTGGACGTCTGTCTCACAGGATACAACAACAAACGATCACAGTAGTAGCACAACAACAATGATCAATCGAAGACGATCTTGCCTTTCTCTATTACTAGGAGAAATGAATTTAGATTGAATTTTTTATATTTATAGTTTTTTTATGATATATTTTGAAATATCGTAACTTGGCTTTTTATAGAGGAGAGAAAATGAATGAAGAGATTTGTTGAAAAATTAATAGACACGAGTGAATAGAGACAGTAAATGAAAAAAATTCAATATTAAACCAAGAGATACATTTTTATTCGAATCATTTTTAGTTACAGGTTTGAATCTTCGATTTTTTTATATTTAAATCAATTTTAAACTTTAAATGAATTGAATCAAAGTTTTAGACTTGAGTAAGATAAGTTATTAGCAAAACCTCATTTATATCAAGACTTTATTAGTAAATTTATAATATATAACATTTATAATATAATTTTTTTTAAAACTGTCCAATAATTTTCACCGCACTTCTTATAAATAATATAATTTTACTGTTTACGATAATTTATAATATATAACTTTTATACTCCATTTTATTACTCACAATTTGTTTTGAACAATCTCATTATGTGTTCTAATTATATTTACTCTTTTGACACGATGCCTAAAACTATTTATAGCCTCTTCCCAATCTATAAATAAGAGGATAATACGCTCTAGCATACTCGAACCTGCATTCTCTTGCATTGGCAATAATGCCCATGCTAGTCAAGCTAAGACTCAATCGGTGTCGTTTTAGTTAAAAGTATTATGGAAGCTCTTATATTAAGAGTTAGATAACATTTTGGTTTCTCTACTTAAAAAGTAGTTAAATTAATCATTGTATATTAAATCAAAGAGTAAACTGATCATTCATTCTGTTAAAATTTTCATTCATTTTTATTATTAAGAAAATAATCATTGTACCCCAGTATGTGATATAAGTGGTACACAAAATGTCATTATCTGGTTATCCTATCAGCCAGGTTAGTTTTTAACTATACAAAATGATGAATTTTTTAATAAAAATGATCAATTTTCTCTTTATCCAACGTACAAGAACTAAATTGCCCATTATTTTTGAATAGATGAAATAAAATACAATCTGAGTTCTAGTACTTTCGCCCATCACTTTATGATCGAAACTGAGATAAATGTAGAGTTGTTCAAAGATTAAACTCATAACACATGTAAGCCAAAAACTTAAATACAAATCTTATACACTTTATCTATGGTTCGATTGATAAAAGAATTATTAATTAACAGGATAATAGTGCACTTAAAAAGTAAATGAAAAGTTTATGTAAGAAATATATTTATTAAAAATTGATATAAAAATTAAATGAGAATTTCGCTAAAACAGTAAAATTAAATGTTTAAAATTTATATTGCATAATTCAAATCTCATAATTAAGTTTTTAAAACGAAAAAAAAAAATTGGGGATCAATTGTATAATTTAACCTAAAATTTTTTGTTTGAAATGTTGATTTAACGTGTCACGTCAGCTTATCTTTACACTGTTAACGGTAATTAATGTTTCAGTGATTAAAATATTACAACACGTTAACGTAAATGACTAAAACGTAACATTTTAAATATAAATGACTAAAATATAATATAATATGGTATCATAGCATGCAATACATTAAATTATTATCATTAATAGAGATAACAACACCAAATTCATCATCAACCAGTCATTATCTTAATTCAATTTGTTTCATGTAAGGGCATATAACTTTTAAAAAATATTTTAAATGAAACCCACATGTTTATAGTTTTTTAAATAAAATCCCTTTTTCATCTTTTTTTCTTTATTTGGATAAATTTTATTAAAATTAAAGTATGAGTATAGTATCAATTAAATCAATTTATTAGTTTAAATTCAACTCATGCATTAAATATTCCTTTAGATATCACATGGAATATATTTTAAAAAATATGTTTATTTTATTATATAGGTAACTTGAATTTGATGGAGTATAATTAAAAATAATAATGTCATTGAAATTTAAGAGAATCGTTTTTAAAATAAAAACACGTTGAACTGAACTAAGAGCGAAGCGAATGTTTTTCTAGAGAGATTGGAATTAAGTTGTATATTTTTATGATAGTTAAAATGCAATCTCACTATTTTAATAGTTTATATATTTATAATTTTTTAATATTCTCAAGGCTAAAGTGCAAATATTTCATTTACTAAATTAAAATGTTATAAATTTTAAAGGGCTAAAAGTGATATTTTTCATTTTAAAGGGATCAAGGCTCTCTCTGCCTCCCTAACACCACCCCTGATCCCAACTTTTCCATGTGATAAGTATAAACATAATATGATTATTGTGTTTTAAATATGGACTATTATTATTATTATTTTGAATAATTTTATTATATGTTCGATCATATCTGCTCTTCTTAACATAATGCTTGGAACTACCTATAGCCCCTCCCCAACTCATAAATAAGAGGATAATGTGATTTAGCACACTCGAACCTACATTCTCCTACATTGACAACAATGTCCATACCAATCGAGCTAAGGCTCAATCAACAAATATGAACTATTATTTGATTCATTACCTATGAAAATATAATAACATGTATACTTTCAAAATATATTTAAAAATCTTAAAAATAAATAAACAAGGCACATGTTATCATTTAATTTTTAATGGACTAAATAAAAAATTTATCATTTTTAAAAAGTTAAAATGTAATTTATCATGTACTAATTTAAAAATTCATAAAATTTAAAAGGTGAAAAAATATGATTTTCCATTGTAGAGAGCATCGAATGTCTGAACCGATTCGATTTGAAAAACTCGATAAAAAATTTAAATTATGAATTAAATAGTTCGAGTTATTCGGATCAACTTGAACAAAAAATTGAATATTTCAGTTCAACTCGAATATGAATTATACAATTCGAGTTATCTGAAAATCCGAATAAAAGAAATGCAAAATTACGTCGTTTTGATAAATGTTTACCCATTAAGTCAAAAGGTAAAACTTTTATATTGTTTATGTAGTTAAATAATCTTGTACTTCATCTATTGGTTAAACAATCAGTCCGTATAAATACAACATTGAATATGAATAATAGGATTCGTTAACTCGACTCGTCTTGATTTGATTTGATTCGAAAAAAAAATTAAATTGAGTTCGGTTGCTAAAATAGGATTCGTCAACTCGACTTACTCGAAATTTTTTGATTTGATTCGACTTGACTCGGTAGAATGCTCACCCTTACAATACTCTCAACACCGCCCTTGATTTAATGAAAATTTATGAAATTTGTGAATTAATTTAAAATAGTGTAATAATTAGGAGACATGTTGTGAAACTAACCCATTATTATTATTTATTAATTTACTGTAATTAAATTAAATTAAATTAACCTTGGGAGCTCCGACGCCCTACCTGTCAATCCATATCCAATTGTCCTTTTTATTTTTTTGTAAAAAGAAAATAATTTAATTTAATTTTTATATTATATATATTTTGGTTTTATTTGCAAAAGGCAACGATTAAGGGGGCACCTGCCAAGTGGAAACACTAAAGAAGCGGTTATAACATCTTCACTTTGCAAGGCTATAGGCAACAGGTGTTAGGCACATCATTATTAATTAAAATAATAATTTTAATGCCAGCCAGGGTTTTATTTATTTATTTATTGGATTTAGAAATAAATATAAAATTAATTTAATTAAAAAACAAATTACTCTCTAATTAAGGCAACAAACAACACAGCATAATCCATATCATCCTCTCTTGCCGGCTTTAGCTATCCTCCGTGGCTGGCTAACCGGCTAGCTGGCTGGCTGAGCTTCCCCAATCACCGGAGCTGGGCCCATTTTAGTCATTTTCTATTCTGTTCCAAAGCTGAAAAATCCCATACCCCCTTTACCCCACTCCGAAAACAAGAATAAAAAAAAAAAAAAAACCAAAAACAAGAATTATTACAAACTAATTAAAACAAAAATGTAAAAATAAAATAAAAAACTAAGCTGTCTAACTTTTTTCCTTTTATTATTATTATTATGCTCTTTGCATTAATTAATAATTAATTAATTTCTATTTCTTTTCATTCTTCAAAGATTCCATTCATAGAGAGGGTCCACCACCATTGCAATACCATCTCTTTTTTCTCCCTCTTTCTTCATCTTCTTCTTCTCTCCTTTTTTTTTTGTTTTAATTTTAATTTAAAATTCACATTATTTATTAAGAATAAATATATATCATTATTTTATTGTTACAGATACTGTAAATGCATCTGTTTCTCTTGTAGTTTTCTCCATAGAAGGAAAAAAAAAAGGAACATCATCATTAAATCATATATCATATCATTTTTAGACTAACCCAACAAAATTTCAACAACAAAAAGAATTTTTTTTTATAATTTTTTTTTCCAACTATGATGAAGAAAGTTGGATGCTTTTAATTTCCATTTGTAATGAAGAGAGAAGATTTGGGTTTTTATCTTCTTCCTGCTCTCATCATGGTTGTTTAATCAAGCAGGTAATCATTTGTTCTTTTTTCCTTTTCAATTTATTTCTTCATTTATTTGTTGAAATAATGCCATTATGTTATGTGTTTATTGCAAATTTTGAAGCCAAATTCTGGTGTTTGAAATTGTTTTATGATCCCTTTTTTTTTTTTTTCCTTTCAAATCTTACAAGTATTTTATGCTGTTTTTGGATTTTTTTATTAGCTTAACCCAGCAATGATTCAAATTCCTTATCATTAGATCTTGTTGGGCAACAATTTTGATTACTTTTCCTTTAAGATATGTTCATCAAATTTGGAATATTTTGTTTACTTTTTTTTTGTTTGGTTAATTTAGGGTTCTTATGTTAAAAAACAAAAGCAGAAAAAGGGTAATAACATGAACAAAAATGGAATCATTTCTAGTTTTTTAATCTATGGATTTCCTTTTCATGATATATGTATTCCTTATTCATTTTGGTGAAGCTGAGGAGTGAATGTAAAGCTTTTCACTTTTTTTTTTACCTTCATCTTCTTGTTTCATTATTTCTCTTTTATTTTATTTTATTTGCCATGGAAATAAGTGTCTTTTACAGTATGCTTATAAAGTGGGAATTGCCTTGGTTAAACTGAAGTTTGAAGATTCTAATTTTTCACATAATTTCACTTTCAGTTCAAGGACTTATTACATCTCTGCTATCGGATTTCGGGACCAAAACTGCGATTTTTCCTGTTGTGACTTCAGCATATATTTGTGTTTTTTGTTGTTCTTCTTTCAGGAATTCAACCATCTGCATTTTGAAACGAACCGATATTTGAGCCAAGGGGGTTGGAATTTATCATGGCCGGTATCGATGATAACGTTTCTATTATCGGAGATTGGATTCCTCCTACTCAGAGTCCAAGGACCTTTTTCACAGCTATGTTAGGTGATGACAGTGGTTCAAAACAAGTGTCTAAAGCTCCTCTTGAAAATAAAAGTGAGGGACTCTTTCTGGGAGAGAATAGTGATAAAATGGATGTTAACCAAGGTTGTGAACCGTCAAATGAATCGACTTTTGAGCAAAAATCAAGTACACGGGCTGGTTTGTTGGAAAGGATGGCAGCCAGAGCTGGTTTTAATGCTCCGAGGTTGAATACTGAAAACATCAGGTCTACTGATACTTCGCTTAACCCCGAGATTCGTTCTCCTTACTTGACAATACCTCCTGGTCTCAGCCCTACAACACTGCTGGAATCTCCGGTTTTTGTTTCGAATTCGTTGGTAAGTTTGCTTAACTTGAAAGTTTTAGTACCATCATAATTCTGCTTTTTGGAACGAAGTATCGATGGTATCAACAAACAACTGTTGTGGTCACCCGGGTCCATGATGTCCATACTCCACTGAAGGCATTTGCAATCCTAAAATCAATCTTTTGATATTTATTGGATTTATGTTGCATATGAATTTCTCGTTGTATCACTGCAGGCACAGCCATCCCCGACTACTGGAAAGTTCTCATTCATTCCTAATGTTAATGATAGGAGCTGTATCCCAGAGTCTCGTGATAAAAGTGAGGATAACTATTTTGAAGACATCAATGCATCATCATTTGCCTTCAAGCCCATTGCAGAATCGAATTCCTCTTTTCTCCTTGGTGCGATGAGTAAAGTATGAGAGAAAAAGATTTAATGAATAAAAAGGTCTTTCTTCGGAAATGCACAATGGTATTCGCATTTGTTCGTAACCCATTTTCCTTTAAACTGCAGGTTACTCCAGCCAGTCTTCCTCAGCGGTCTTTTTCTAACATTGAAGTTTCAGTTCAGTCCGAGAATTCTCAGGCATCTCGAAGCGTAGACCCGAGGAAACTGCAACAACAAAACAGCAACATGCTTAGCCTTCAGGCAGATTTCTTGAGGTCATCAACTGAAAAAGATACGGGGAGTAACAACTCTGCAGACCAAAGGGTCTTTGATCCCGTTGGTGGGAGTGTTGAACATTCATTGCCTCTTGATGAGCCCCAGGATGAAGAAGGAGATCAAAGAGTCAGTGGAGATTGCATGGCTGGTGGTGCGCCATCTGAGGATGGATATAATTGGAGGAAATATGGGCAAAAACAAGTTAAAGGAAGTGAATATCCTCGTAGTTATTATAAATGCACACATCCAACTTGTCAGGTTAAGAAGAAAGTCGAACGTTCTCATGAAGGTCACATAACGGAAATAATATACAAGGGAGCTCACAACCATCCCAAGCCTCCCCCTAACCGTCGATCATCCATTGGATCATCTAACCCATTAATTGACATGCAACTTGAACTCCCCGAACAAACTGGCCTTCAAAATGGTACAGATGGTGAGCCTGTTTGGGCAACTGCACAGAAGGGAACAGTTGCTGCTACTCATGACTGGACGCATGAAAACATCGAGATGACATCTTCTGCAACTATATGTCCAGAGAACGGCACTGCACCGACCCCAAATGGTACTCACATTGAATCAGGTGATGCAGTGGATGCCTCATCTACATTCTCTAATGATGAAGATGAAGATGATCGGGGGACACATGGCAGTGTCTCGTTAGGTTACGACGGTGAAGGAGATGAATCTGAATCAAAGAGAAGGTTTACATCTGATAAAATGTTTGAATAATATTATTATTGAGATCACTATGTGAATGTTTTCGTGTTTTATTTATGCCAGGAAAATCGAAGCCTATACAACAGAAATGAGTGGAGCCACACGAGCTATTCGTGAACCTAGGGTTGTGGTCCAGACAACCAGTGAGGTAGATATCCTAGATGATGGATATCGGTGGCGCAAGTATGGCCAGAAAGTAGTGAAAGGAAATCCAAATCCAAGGTTTTTTTTCCTTCTGTCATTGTTTTATCTTGTATATCCTCTTTCAGTTTACTGCTCTCGACTGCTGATATAATGCAGAGCTCGTTTGCTATTGTTTCAATGCAGGAGTTACTACAAATGCACAAGTGCTGGCTGCACCGTGAGGAAGCATGTGGAGAGGGCATCACATGACCTTAAATCAGTAATTACTACTTATGAAGGAAAGCATAATCATGATGTTCCAGCTGCTCGTAATAGCAGTCATGTCAATTCTGCTACTTCGAACACAGCAACCGCCCTCACTTCTTCTTCTGTCCAAACCCATGCCCACAGGTCAGAGCCATCACAACTTCACAACAGCATGGTTAGACCGACATCATTCGGTCCATTTACCCTGCCTGGAAGGCAACAACTGGGGCCTTCACCCGGCTTCTCCTTTGGAATGAATCAACCAGGCCTAGCAAATTTGGCAATGGCTGGATTAGGCCCTGGACAACCGAAGATGCCGGTTCTGCCTCTTCATCCATACATGCCTCACCAACGCCAGGGTAACGAAATGGGTTTCAGGTTGCCAAAAGGAGAAGCAAAGATGGAACCGATGTCTGACCCGGGTTTGGATCTATCCAACAACACATCAGTATACCAGCAACTAATGAGTAGGCTGCCCCTTGGACCACAGATGTAAAATTTCCTTCTTTTTTATTCAGTTCTGAGAAGAAATAGAAAGCATTTATGTTTTCAATATAGAAATGAGCATTTCATCAGTGCTCATTCTTTTCTTCCATATTATATTCTCTTGATTTTTGATGACTTGAGAACATAAGTTGAAATTATTATGAAATGCAGTACTATTTTTCCTCCATTTACGTCTATTTGCCACCTACATCATATGATAACGTATTACCAGAAGTGGAACTGTAACTGCAACTGCAAACTGTAGTTGTTGGAACTTGATTTCTTTGTTGGCTACCAACTTGCCAAATATATTTGGACAATTGGAACTATAGACTTGTTCTGGACATAGAGGTTATCAATGTACTCATAATATATATATATATATTCAAATGGTAATCTATGAACTCTAATTAGATAGGAGACAACAACCTTCAATTGTAGTCTTTCTACTTTAGAGAAAGTGAGTCTTCATATACTGAATGGTCACCTTAGCATGTAATAAAATATTTTCCATGCCCCTAGCAAAGACTGTCAAGAGTGTGGACTTCCATACTTTCACTGCTATCTTTCATGGTATTAGAGGTGTAGGATTGGTCCCATTTAAGTCAGTAAGTTGTTGTGGTTACTGTTATGTTTGTGGTCTTTTTGTTGCTGTTTATGTTTGTTACACATAGGTTAAGAATCCACCTCCACCAAATAAGGAAACCTTGCCGAGGAACCTTCATGCCCCACCTAGAATCAAGTTTACGCCAAGCTCTACTATTTTGATATGATTGTTCTCGCTTATCATTAACATATCCTATAACTACATTATGTCAAAGGTAAATTTAAAGGGACATGTAAGATCCTAGACCCCTAAAATGGAAAAGTTGTAATTCAGTCTTTCATTAGTGGTGAAATTATAAATTAATATTTGATAAAATTTTATTAATCTCAAAATGAAAAAAAAAAATTGTTTAGTCCCTTCAAAAATGATGAGATTATAATATTTTTACCTACCAATAAGAGTACATATAAATGTTCCCCTTATATACTCCCCAAAACTTTATAGCTTTGGGGAACTCTTGCTTCTACCTCTCTCTCAACTCCATATCCTTTTCAGTTTTCTCTCTCAACTTTATAACTTTATATAGGAGTGTATATATATATATATGTATGTACATATAATTGTGTGGGAAGGTGTATAATAGTGGCAGACAAATCAACTAGGTTAACAAGGCCAACAATGTAGACAATGCTTGCCTCTGCTACTACATACAGTAGAAGCCAATATGCCAACACTCAAGCAATGTTAAGGACTATTGCTATATCACGTACTAAATTCTATATTCTATTGAACCAAAAAAAGAACTCTATAATCCATGGTATTCTCCATATTAAACTCTATAATTTGCTGGTAAAAGAATAGTACAAAATAATTTATATATTAATCCATATTAAAATAATTTTATCTTTTTTTTAAATAATAAATTTAGTTTTTCTTTTTTTCTTATGAAAACATTGATTGAACTATTAAAATTATAACGATACTTGTATAGCAGTTTACATACTTTATTTTTGAATTAAATATATATATTAATTTTTACAATTTTTTTTAAATTTATTGAATTTTAACAACTTTTTTGAATTTTTTGCATTATCAGAGTTAGAATCTACATTGAAACAAATCATAACATCCATACTATGTCAATATTATTTATAACTTTTGACATTTTCAAATCAATATCCATATCTCAGTTACACCAAATCGAGTAGCTTAACTAGTTTCATAACATTATTGGCCCTCAAGGCTCATCGCACTCAATCCGCATGGTCATTCACATGCTATTATTCATTACATTCAATTCACCAAATCAACATGATTTATTCATTTTTCCCATATCAATTAAAATAATCAATCATGTAAAATAGTTTACAACCCTTATCAACTGAACATTGACTCAAGACGGGTACATAGATCATCTCATCATCAAACCAATATAAATTGCACCTAATGCATCATTGGTATGTCCAAAGTAATATGCGTTTCACGCCTCAACGGTATAAACCGAAGTAATGTGTTCTCCGCACTTCATCGGTACGTCCAAAGTAATATGAGCTCCGCACCTCATTAGTATAAACCAAAGAAATCGCCATATAACTAATCCTATGACATGCCAACTATAAACGACTCTATCGGAGATCGTTTAATAGGGCATTTACAATATTACCAAGCAATAGTTCACATAATACTAATCATTACATAACCTTTCATATTACTTCTATTACATTTTCATTCTTTCACATGTCATTCATGCATTATAATACATTTACATCAAACATTCATATTATTGTCTAACTTTCCATAGTTTTTCATTATAACATAGAATATATACTCATGCATATATATTCATGATATTTCAATACTCATTCTATTATCTATGATTTATATTTGAAAAAGCTAATTACTTAAAATTTATATGTAAGAAAATCAAATTATGCTAGCACAAACAGATTCGACGAACATTCTCGCCTTTAACCCTCGAAAATCCGACCTTCTCTCAACTACATTGAATTATTCATTTACGAAATAGTATTAGATTCACTAAAACATAACCAAAGCTAAGCATAGTTACATACTTTACAAATAAGTCCCTTTTAAATCTTTATATCCGAAATGCTCGTATCTTGATATCTCGATATTTAGTCTATCGAACCATAACCCGATTTCGTATTCATTCTCAAGGAACCTCGAATTATCAATTTATAACATCTATTTCTAAAGCTTTTCTTTCTTACAAATGGGTCCCTAATGATTTAACAATTTCCATTATATTACTAACGTGATTCAACCATGGATCAGCCCAACATCACACATGCATGAAGTCAACTCTCAAAACCTAAATTTTCTGAAGCTTCAACAATGGCAAGTTAACTTGTCTATCTTAATTGAAAAATCTACTTAATGGGCAATGAAAATCTAGCATTTAGCCTAAAAATTTAACAAAAAATTACTTGAAAACTTACCTATTTTCCTTAGATGATAAATGGCCATGGAAGAAGAAAACCACAATTTTTTTCCTTTCTTCTTTGTATTTCTGTGAAGGGAAAAGATGACGAGAATGACTAAAATTTTCATCTCTCACCCATTTTTATATATACATAGTTTTATTAAATTAAATAAAACCTTAGTTAATAAAATTTTAACGGCTATGATTTCATTTCACTTAGTGGAATCCATGGATGAAAACGGACTCATCCATCAAGTATATATCTAATAGTGGTTTAATTACCACTTAAGGCCAAGACGAATTTCCACTTAGGTCCCTATCTAATTATTCCTTCATTTCATGCTTCCTCAACAATTTAATTACTAATTAATTCTATTTAATTAATTATTAAATAATTTTATTTCTAATTTAATTATTAATATTTCTATTTTCAATTTCGTACTTACTTTGCAACTGTTCAATAAAAATCGATGGACAACTTGGTTAAATAAATTCGGTTTCAAATCTAACTTTTTCGACACTGACGAAAATCGGGTTGTTACACAAATAATAACGAAAATCATACTTTTTATGATGAAAATAAAACCTATTAAATAATGTTAAAAATATTATTTTCCCAAGAATTTTTAGATGTTATTTTGAATGAAAATGTCTTGCTAATGCATATATTTATAATACTAATTAAATATTAGTTTTAATTGGTATATAACTATAATACTAATTAATTGATAATTAATTTAAATTAATAAGTGTAATTTAACATGGATCCAAAGTCTAATTGAGTGATAATAACTATTACATTGATAATGAAAACATTATTAATAAATTAATTATAATTATAATTATAATTATAATTATTTTATATTATATTATATTATTTATATATTTAAAAGTATGAGAAGTATATATAATACAAAATACTAATTTTAATTGATCAATTTTCTTTATTTTAATTTCTCAGATAGATTTAAGTTATATTCTTTGTCGAGTCAAGATTTGTGTTGAATTGAACTGATTTAATTAAATGTAATTATTATTTATAAAAAATATTATCTAATTTAATTATAAAATATTTATTTTCTTTTCAACTTTGATATATAAATTAAGAATAAATAAATAAATAAATTTATACTAATATATTAATATTATCTTATATATATAACGATAATCTCACACCTTAATTTTTATTTATTATAAAAATTAATTTTAACGTTATTAATTAACATATTTAAAATAACATCATATTTATACATAATTTTTATTTATTTAATTAAAATTTTATATTTATATATTTTAAATTTATCCAATTATATTCAATGATTTTATAAATTTATTAATTAATAATATATTATGTTATTTTTAAGTAGAATTTTTAAAAGATACAATCACATTAATTAATTTTGCATTAATATACCATAATATTAATTAATATTAATTTTATTATTATCACTTAATAATATTAATAAATTATTATTCTAATATCAATTTAGTAATATAATTAACAATAACAGATATGACCGTCAATTCAAAAAATTTTCAAACTCTAAATTTCTTTCTCACCTACATTGCAGGTGAATAATCACATTTATTTTTATAAATTAAAATAAATAATATTCTATAAATAGAAATTTAAAAATAATATAGAAAATTAGAATTATATTAGAAAATAAGTTGTAAAATTAAATTTTAAAAAGTAAAACAACATACATCAATTGTAATAATGATTCATGATAAATACGAAAGATATTTAAAAAAAACCTCTCTCATTATTATTATCATAATACTTAGACTTCTATTTAAGTTATAACTTTTGCTTATTATGTTAAAGTTTGTTTATAAAAATAAAAATAATTCGAACTTTTAAAACAATATTTTAACCTTAGTTAATTAGTTATTTCGTCTTTTCGATAGTGAGTATGTTTAGAGTTTTATTCAAATTATAACTCTATTCTAGAGTCAATAAAATTATCACAACTTATTTTTAAATAGGGTTATAAGTAATATTTTTAAATTACATTATAAATATTTTAAAATGTCAATTTAGTAATATGGTAGAAAATAAAGGGTATTCTCGTTGGTTCAAAAGTTTTTCTAAATTTGTGCTTTTATATATATACGCTAGCTTTTAGTGTCACATGCATTGCATGTAATTTTACGTATTTAATATTTAATTATTAATTTTCAAACATTGTACTTTTAATTGTAGTAATTAGTGTAAAGTAATATTTCTTATGTAAATTATTGCATGTATGTAATCCATGCATACGAATCTGTATATGAACCTTGGATAGTATACGAGTTGCATAGGATATGCGAACCCTAGGCATATGAGAGATACATAAGACGAGCAAACCCTGTATAATATGCAGACTGTACATGTTTAGTTATGCAAAACAAGTTGTTTAGTTATGCGAAACATACTTGTTTATTATGGGAACCCTACATGATAAAATATGTGAACACTATATACATGTGAGCCTAATACTTATGCGAACCCCATGTAAGTTATAGCTTATGCGAACCCTCAAATAGGTGACCTCATGCATGTAAAACCCTTGTATGCGAACACCTATAGGTGAACCCCTTGCATGTGAAACCTTATAGGCGAGCCCTTAATGCAAGCTCCTATGTGTGACCCCCCTTTGTGAGAGCCCCTTTGTGTGAACCCCTATAGTATGCAAACCCTTGCATGCAAACCCTGATTGCGAACCCATGTGTTAAAACATATAGGATTTATTAGGCGAACTCTTAATATATTTATGCTAGCCCTAGTAATAATATGAGAACCCATGTGTTTTATTATGCGGACCCTTTATTTGTTAGCATGAGAACCTTAAAATGTGTGAACCACTAAGTGCGAACCCTACTTATGAACTTGTATATATGTGTAATCGAACTAGGTCGGTTAGTTCTCATGAAGATACCATATATGTAAAACTTTTGTTAGCTTGCTCTAACTAATTGTATATGTGAAATTGATGAGAGTAAATGCATGAACACATGTTATTAAATGTTAGTATGTAATTTTAAATGTAGCATCGAATGACGATAAAAAGCATGATATGCTAAGAATAGCTTGGACAAATCGATTAATAATGGTTCGGCCCCAATTACCTACCTCCACTACCTTGGTGTACCTCAACCAAGAATTTACCAATTCACCATACTTGAATTATTACCTTTTAAGGAAAATGTATAATCTTTACAATCCCTATATTTTTCACAAGGCTAAGATATAACATTACCCTTAGTTTTTATGGCTTAATAAAAACCCCTCCTAGTTTTTGTGGCTCAACTAAAACCATCCCAATTTACAAAAACAAAGAGACCTTTACAAGGTGTGTGCTTACAAAAATTAATCTCTCAAAACAAATATATGTAAATGATAAAAGATTTGACATTAAGCTCCTAGAGAATATTCACAAGAGAAATGAAATAATAAATATTTGAATATTTTTCTCTTGATCTTAATGCTTGGATATCTCTCTCTTGAGTCTTGAAGTGTATTTATACCAAGGAACAAGTTTGTGGACATTTATGGTCGTTTGGGATGAAATCTAGCCAGCATTAATTTCGGGCTTAAAAATTGTCCCTGCACATCATGTTTTGAGACCTAGCAAGATGTCTCGAGACAAGGATGAAATGTAGCTGTTATATAGCTGTTGGCAGGCCATGTCTCGAGTGTAACCTCTCTAACCTGGCCTAGACAGTAGACTTGAGTCGGAGAGATCACATTTGCTACTGAGGTGGCTCGGTCTTTTTACAAATTAATTTTGAATATTAAACCTATTTTACCCAAGTGAATATCAATTTAAGATTAACAAAAACTTTTCATGAATGTGCACAATATGTCATACAATGAACAATCCATTTTATCACTCAATAGTCCTACCCCCAACTGTTATATATTACAATAGGGGTTCCTCAGAACTCCTCTTCAAAATACTCTAATTTAGTCATCTCAGGTTGCCCGACAATGATGGCTTATGTCAGATCTTCCTCCTTACCATAACGCCTCCTTGTGTCACGGGCCAAAGTACAAAGCCCGTGACCATGGCACAAGATGCGCCCCATAGAGGTCGATCGATTAGATGGGGATCATTTAGCTCATAAGAACTGGCCCGATTCCAAGAACTGTTGGAGAAGCCTACTAGATTGAAGCCTGGTTGGCCCAATAATGAAGATATGACAACATAGGCTATTTTTAGTAAGTGGGAATCATATATTGTAAATTGTAAATTCCCAAAATTAAGGGATAATCTAATCTCATCCGTCGATGTAAATGTATCTTGACCGTCGGTTTTAGGGGAGCTCAACTATATATAGAGAGCCTTCCCCTCACTTGTAAATCATCCATTGTAAGTTGAATTCTTAAGAGTAACATAATTCTTTAAGCATTTACTCAAACACTTTGTGAGCGTTTTTTTTTGTGGCTTTCTGTTGTTCTTTTGTAGCTTCTTTTGTCACAATTGCTTTCGCTATACAAATTGGTGCCTTGGAGAAATTCTTAACGAATCCTTACTTTTGGGAGTAAAGGCTGACTTAGGCAAGTTTGGAGTGAACAGATCGCCTAAGGCCGCACGGATCGCGAGACAAAAGATCTAGCTCCGTGACACTTGCATATGCAATGCAATCATTCAATATCATTGTCAACATTCTATCTTCATTGCAAGAACAAACAATTCATGAATTAATTGTTAAAACATGTGAGACATTTCTTCAATATTTATAGCAGTAATAAATATATATAATCATTCACGAATTAAATCAAACAACCATAAGAAATTATATCATAATAGCAAGCATTAAATCATTTACGGGTTTATGCCATCAATCATAAACAATTAAATCATAAATTCATGTATTCACTCATTCTATTCCTAATCCAGGACTTAATTGCATAATCTAGTTTTCTAGATGCCATTAAAAATCTACCTAGGGACTGATTTGCATGAAATAATAAAAGATATGGTAAAATTATAATTTTTAAGTTTCAGAGGCCATATGGCCATGTGTCCAGTCTGTATGCGTGGCCCCAAGCCGTGTTCGATATGAAAGGTGAAGGTGCAGGGGCCATACAGCTGTATGTCTAGGTCGTGTGCAAAGCATGAATGCAAGGGATAACCAGGGAAAACGACCGTGTGATCCACACGGGCAGGCCACACGCCCGTTTGGTAAGTTGTGTGTGATAGGGGAGTTTCAAATTTTGACCTGATTTTTCGTAAAAGAACATACACTTGACTTTCCCGAGACCTTAGGCGACTATCCCACGCTCAAGTTCTTTCCAAACACCTATAAGGGTCAATCTTGATAGAATTTTAACGATCTAATGACTCGAGTTTCAATAACTTGGAGAAGAAAAATTGATGAGGACTTTATTAAATTTTCAAAAGCTTTAGGAATATTTTTCAGTAAAACGTAAGGGTTTTAAAAGAGTTTTGAGATAGAGAATAATGAGAGAAGACTAGGATATATAGAAAGAGTTAGGTTTTCAATTTGATTAAAAAACATATAAGGAATTTTAATAGAACCAGGGAAGGACTTAAAAGTTAAGTCGAGGAAGAATTTGAGGACTGGTGGGCAAATAGCCCATTGGCCTAAAAATCATCAAAAATTAATTAAGAGTGGCATGAGTAGAGCTTAGAATATGAGGGAAACTCAAGAAAGCTTTGACCATTAGGCTAATGCCCACATTTATACTCAAAACACACACAAATAGATACATAAGTCATATTACCTAGGTTCTACATGTGCAAAAAAAATTAAAAAGTTAAAGAAAAACAAATTTATAAAACTTGAACCTAAATTTCTTAAGACTTCCTACTAGGTTTCTAATAAATAATGCTAATTTTTAATCCTTAAATATTCTAAGAATTCTAACCTCTAATTTTTTGGATGTTACATAGAGACAATTATTGTACAATGCCTCAAGATAAACAACTCTTGAAGCGGATTTTTGCTTCGAAGTTTTCATGTCTCAAGACATATAGTCATATGTCTCGAGACTTGCATGCCAAAGTCCCTTAAAAATATTTTAAACATCTTAAAACACTTTGATATTAACCAAAACATATTTAGATAAATTAGAACACATTTATAACATATTTTTGAGTATTTTGCAAGTCTTTGAAAATGTTTGATAAAATTTTCAATCATATTTTCACCAAAGGATTTAAGACATATAAAAGAAAAAAATTATCTTAAATGTTGTCGTATTAAAAGTTTGAGACATCAAAGCTAACATTTATGCTTAGGGTTTAAGCTTACATATCATTAATATAATGATGTACATTATAATAACATAGTTATATAATTGGATACGTATAATTAATAGTCTACCTTAATTATATAATGTTAATTGTATATTTTACAATCTACTATAAAATTAGTTAAATATTTATGGTTCAGTTGCATATCATTAATAAAAGAATGCACACTATAATATCGTTATTGTATAATTATTATACATTTATAATTTACTTATATATAACAATTTATATATTATATGTAGTTAAACGTGTATGTGTGCTTTTCTTTTGTGATATAATATGTACTAAATATAATTATATCTCACATTATAAAATAAATTCATATTATAATATTTTTTTTCAAATTTAGGGATTCGATAATCCCATCTCATTGTTCGATTAGGTTTATAGATACAAAACTATATATATATATATGATTCAAGAAAAGCTAAATAAGATTTAAGAAAATAAGATGTTAGAGAATATATCTTTTTCTAATAAAAATTATTTATATTTAATTTTAGAAAATATTTTATTATGTTTTTATATGCCACTTATTTGTGTAAATTATAATAAATGTTTAAGGTAGTGATAAATCTTAGCCTTATATATATAAGACGTCTTGGGTTCAAATCTTATTGGAACCATTTATTTTCTAATCGAAAGATTTGGATATCTGATCCGAACTTGAATCCCTAATTATAGGAATACAGATTCAGATAATGAATATCTAAGGGGGGTCTATATGCATCTGCAATGGATAGTAATTTTAATATCCAAATCCAAAATTCAAGTCGAATGTTTGTGGATATTTGAATTGCCATCCCTCGTTCAAAATAAGGGATTAGATTGATTGACCCACAAATTGGTTGAACCAACGATTGAACCGATTTTTTCTATTTTTTAATTTTTATAATTTTTTAATGTTTTATTCAATTGAACTGGACAAATTTGATTGGGTCAAGAACAAGTGGTCTGACTGATTCAACTACCGATTTGATTCTAAAAACCCTAAATTCAACCACAAGTAAAATGAAAAAGGACTAGCGGTCAAGTATTCAATCCATGTCAATATTAAATTTAATCCCTAAACAATCTCTACTCTTACCACTTATAAAAAAATGTTAATTGGCTTGCCCTTAGTTTAAAAATAAAATATTAGTAGTAAAATTTAAATTTAATAAAAATGTAAGGACTTCTTTCATATTTTAACCAAAATAAAAAAGAGTTGTCACTTACTTTCTATTAATAATTAATAGCGGAATTTGAGCTGGAACTGGTTGAAAACAGGAAAAGATGAGTAAGTTCATCGTGTAACGTGCAAACATACATCATGGCGTGTGGACTATGGAAAAAGGAGGTGACTAACCTAAATGGGATTTTTCATTTTATTAATTAAAAATCAGAGATTTAATTGGAACAAGTTTAAATAAAAATATTAAATTTAAAAATAAATTAAACATAAAAATTAATTTACTTAAAATACGAACCAAATTCAGATTTAAACTTAAACATTCAAAATTTAAACTTGATTCGACTCAATCCGTTTTTGTGTTTGTAATATATATTATGTTATATATTTGTATATATAACTTACAACATATAAAAACTAAATCTATAATAATATATAATACTATAATATAAATATTAAAAAATGAGATATATATAAAGTTTTAATAAATGAAATATATATATAAGATTATTTAGGTTAAACAATGTAATAAATTTATATATTTTCACAAATTTAGAAATTAGTTATTGTAATTTTATTTTTAAGAATTTTGTCTCTTTATTTTTAAAATTTAAAATTCATGTCCAGTTATTAAAAATGTTTTTTGTTAAATTTATTGGTGTGACATTTTAAAATAAAATAAATTACTTAGTAGCCATGTAACTACAAAATAATATTATAATAAATTTAAATTTAACAAAATAATTTTAATAGTGTTAATAATTGGACTTAAATTTTGAAATATTAAAATTAGAGGACTAAATTATTAGAAATAAAAGTATAAGGATTAAGTTTTAAATTGTGAAAAGTAACCAAATATTAAATATTAAATATAATTTAAATATTTAGAAAAAAATATGGGTGAGCATAAAAGGAGTTTGGGCTAGCTTTTTTTTTTTTTTACAAATATGGACGAGGTTTGAGCAAAATTTTTAGCTCATAAATCAAATTGGACAAAATTTGAACAAACATAAATTATGTTAATATAATGTTTAAGCTCGACTTGAATTGAGTATAACTCGGCCCATAAATAACACCTCAACTTAAAAAACAATAAAAGGTAAACTACATCTAAGGTCACTAAATTATTAGTAACTTTACGTTTTAATCACTCAATTTCAGAGAGTTATAAAATGATCATTGAATTATTCAAAAATTTTTATTTAAGTCATTCGACTATTAAGGTTTTTTTTTTTTTAAGTATGGTTAGGAAGCTCCAAGTAACGATCAATATGATGGATTAATACCCATCGATGAGTAAACATACATACTTTAGATCCAAGTTGATCTAACAATTAGTGTTGGATATCAGAGACAAAATGTTGTTTAGATTTAGTTCACATATCTGTGACGTTCAAAGTTATTTCATAGAAAAAATTGAACTGTAAAAAATAAGAGGAAAGATATATTTCAATTAATACAAGCAGTATGAATAGAGAACGTCATAAAAAAATAATTTTAATAGCCCAATGGCTTAAAGGAAAAATTCCAAATAATTTAATAATTATTTAATAATTTTTTGAAATTGAGTGACCAAAATATAAATTCACTAATAATTTAGTGACTTTGTTTGTAATTTATCCCATGGAAGAGAAAGGAAAGGTTGCAGTAATAGTAGGGTAGGATAGGGTAGGTATATGATAGGACAGCTTCGTGTATTTTGCAGAAAAAAACACACCCTTCCTCTCTCTTACTTTTTCTTTCTCTCCCTTGACTTTAAAAAACATTTGCATTTGCATTTTCACACAGATTAATGGTTGCTGTTGCCCCCATTTGCCCTCTCTTTTTTTCCCTTTTGATGAATGTGTGTGAGTGGGTTGTGCTTGCTCTTCGTCTCTCTTTCAACCCTAAAACACTGAGTCCATTCCTCCATTTTTTTCCTTCTTGTTTTTGCTCTTTCTTCATCTACTCTAAAACACCCAAGGTTTGCTTTTGTGATTGTATAAGTTTAATCTTAAATCTTTAATCTTCCATCTCGTTGTTTCTAATTCTGGGATCTCTTTTGCATCTCTATTCTTTGCTATTTTTTTTCTTTGCCTTGTACGTTCAATGTTGAAGCTAAGCTTAGCTTTGCTTATTTCATAAATGATTTCGCCTTTTTTTTCTTCTTCTTAGTTTCTGGGTTTCTTCAACTCTTAATGTTTCTCGACCCCATGGATCTAAACTAGATGCCCTTTATGTTCTTTCAAACTGTTATTGATTGTGGTTTCTAGCCCTGTAAAAAATCTCGTTTTAGCTTTCAAAGTTTTCATATATTATCAAATAATTTGTGCTTTTTTTAATGGGATTTTGATAATCTGTTTGATGTTGAGAATTTGGTAACCAATGGTATCTCCTCAAATTTATGGATTTTCTGTTTGTTCTTTTGTGAGTTAACCCCACATAAAATAACGTTTCCCTACATAAACTGAGTAACAAATTTTATTTTTTCTTTACTTTCACTTTGATCAATCAAAAACCCAGAATCATGCTTCAAATTCATACCCTTCCCATCACATAAAATAACGTTTTTTTTTCTTGTCCTATTTAATGGCAGGCTAAATATGGATGAAGACCCAATCAAAGATGAAGAGAGAGAGGTAATGTTATGCTGAAGATTAATGAAAGTGTTGATTGTAAGGACAGTATCACTATCAGCGTGCTTCTTCTTGTTGTTGTGACTATTGTGTAAACAGTACAACAAGAGATTAGCTATTTCATCAAATGTTATCCATTGAACACCCTTCATCAGATCCTTCATGTTCTCCCCAATTCACTGGTAGTGACGATGAGGTAGATCTGCTGAAGCATCCAGCTCTTGATCATCATCATCATAAGAACCCACTCCCCAATTTCTCCATAAGGTAAATTTCATAACTTTATTTTGATAATCCTTTGATGGGTATTTATTCCAACACTCTTTTCTTTGATCTCTCATCTTAAAATGACTTTTGTTGGGTCAGATCCAGAGCTCAATGTTTATATTGACACATCCCCGAATCTTGTCCCCTATTTTGGTCTCTAGGGACCTTAACTTTTACTTATTTGTACATGAAATTTCATCTTGGACCAAAGTTGCTACCTTTGTACAACAAGTAGTTTTCTTTATTTCTTTTTTGTATTTTGGGTGTTTAGTTTTATATATATATATATATAGATTGTTGAATCTTGGGTTTTTGTTTTTCTGATTGGCTGGTTACTAACAACAGGGATAATCTTGACTTTTTTTGTAGAGATTACGTGTTCAATGGCCGGAGCAAGGATATCAACAGGAATTGGCCTTTTTCTTCAGAAAGTTTACAACTTGTTTTGAAACATGGCATGAAGGATCCATTGCCACCATTTCAGCATCTTGATATTGTGAGAAACCAACCCGAAGAGACTCATGTGGTCGAAACCAATCCAACTGAGAAGCAAAGATCAACCCATCATGGGATACTAGATTCATATGATATAGACTCGGTTCTCGTTGACAAGCAATCCATTTCAGTGGAAGAAGGATCATCAGCCCAAGTTAAAGCTGTTGTTGCTTTGAAGTCTCAAAAGACTGAAAAAACAACTAAACCATCAGGCAAGAAGTGCAGGTTGATAGTGAAATTTGGTGGTCATTCTGATTGTAGCTCTACCGAAGATATTGCTTCAAATTGTTCCGTGGTATCGGAATCAATGGGTTCGAAAGTTTGCCCTGTTTGTAAATCATTTTCTTCTTCTTCTAATACCACCTTGAATGCTCATATAGACCAGTGCCTTTCTGTCGAGTCAACTTCCAAATGGACAGTGGATTCTAAACTTACAAGGCATAAAATTAAACCAAGGAAAACAAAACTGTTGGTAGATATATATGCTACTGCTAAATCCTACACATTAGAAGAGCTTGATAGGAGGAATGGTAGAAGCTGGGCCCTTGCTTCAAACATCTCTGACTTTGAAGGACTTGAAATGTGTGATGAAGGGAAAAAGAAAAGAACAAATTCCCAAAATAATGGTGAGGGTACTGTCGATTTAGGTGCTGTTTATGTGGATGCTAATGGTACCAAGCTTCGGATTTTATCGAAAGTTAACGATGTGCCAGTGCTGGTTCCATTGCCACCAGTGTCAAAACATGGTGATGATCTTGGACCATCTTACAAATCTTTGAAAATAGGTAAAGGAAGCAAAAAGAAAAGGTGCCATGCCCTAAAACATCACAAGTATCTCAAACATGCTCCTCAATGCAGAAAAAATTGCTCTCATAAGACCCCTCCTTCAATGGTACACATCTCTTTCTCTATATGGTATTCTCTTAGTTGTTGAAAGCTCTCCATGATTTTATAGCTTGTGGTTATAAGTTTTGGATGCAGTGACTATGGTATATACTCAGCAAATTTTAGCTTTTCATATTTTAATGCAAATATTTTGTGATATATTGAAGGATTCAATGTTTGGTAATTTGTTGCTATACTGTTCTTAAACAGATAGTTGGAGGTCGAGAAGGATATCGTGAAGAAGAAGACAGTTGCAAGAGTGTGGAACCGTGTGTGTTGAAGCAAATCAAATCCAATGATACTAGAAACTTTAAGGAAAGGGTGTGCTATAAACAAGAAGGTCTTTCAAGGAAGCCTAATAATCAAGAGAAAAATGGGGACTTGCGGTTTCAGAGTGATCAATCTCATGAAGGTGGTCGTGTTGTGGAGAGAAATTGTGTTCGCAAGTTAAAACATTCTTCTAAAAACCCGTTTTCTTCTCCTAGGAAATGTGCGAGGATAGAAAAGCCTGTTTATGAAGCACCGGTTATCTGTAGAAAGGAGCGTTCTTTGGGAATGAAGAGAGTAAGGAGTGCCTTGTTTCAAGCCAGCATGCAAAACAAGGTGGAGAAGTCGCTTCACCAACGTGAGCAAAATGCAAAACAGTCAATCAGCGAAGACCGTCCCTGTCTAGATGATGACCATACAATGAGATCTTTGAACTCTAATGAAAATTGCACATCTTCGTTGAGTGAAATGATGGTTGATATTGATGCAAATAGTAATCCTGATTCGCCTATCGCTGATATTACAACAACTATTAGTCATCAGTTTTCCGCACCCAAATGCTTCAGCTTTTCCTTGCAAAAGAAAAAGATGTCTGCTAGCAGCAGGTCATCAATGGTTGAATCTGGTTCTAACTTGGTTACGAAACATTCAACAAGCGAGAATCGACTTCATTTTATGGCAGAAATAGATGAGGCAATAGCTCGGGATTATGAGGCAGATCAAGAATGTAAATTGGTGCATGATGATGCTAAAAATCAACGTGAGGGGAACGAGATTACTGAAGAACTACCATCGGAACCTCACTCTTATTATCATGATGAGACAGAGAACATGTATTCTTCTACTGGAGGCAGTGAGGATATTCTGGATAAACTTGATGGTTTGGAATCTGTTGAGGAGACGATTACTAGTTTGACTCAGTCACTGGGAACCAAGCCTGGCAAACTGAGTAATATTCCCAAGAATATATCCGATTCTTTTCAAACTAATGGAGATTACACTGGCCCTTTGTGTGGGGGTGAAGGACTAGTATTTCCTACTGAGCTAAATCTTGTTGATAAACCAAATATGTTTTGTGCTGAAGTTGGTCTCAATATAATTGGACAAGCTGCTAATGTAGGAGAATTAGATTCTGATGTGGCACAAAGCAAGTCATTTCTTGAGGTTGATCCAATACTTATTCCTGGTCCGCCAGGATCGTTTTTGCCAAGTCCTAGAGATATGGGCTCTGATGATTTTCAAGGAAATGCATCAACAGCCAACCAGATTCGATCCTTTCGAGATCAGCTTGATTTGGTAGATGGGGACTCATCAGATTCACCCCTATCCGTATTGTCAACGATCTCTAATTCTATGGAAGCCAGGTTTGATTTGAAGTATGAAGAACCATTAGCATTTCTTGGTGCTCCTGCAGCTATGGAAAAGGATAGATCTGGCTACTCTACTGCCAAGTCTGACCCCTTAGTTGAGAATGGTGTTGCTGTGGAACATACAAGCCCGGGACAGGAAAAAACTTTTGAAGGAGAGAAATTTCGGGTCCCTCTAATATCTATTGAAAAGAAGCCTTTCTTTTCCAAAAATGATGATCAACCATGCTGTTGCCAAACAAAAGAGAGATCCTTCCAAGGTTTTGCCCTAAATTATCATGAGTCACAGCTACTAAGGCGACGAACAATGGCTTCGGTTATGGTGCCTGCCATCAGAATGCAAAATGGTGCCAATCCAGGTTTCGGTCCTAATAATTTGGCGGCAAGACCAGAAACATTTTCACTGACAAGTAATGCAGAACTAGGATCTGAACAAATGGTTCTCCCTGTCATGAAACCTCCTTTAGGTCCCATCCCTTTTAAAGGATGCCCCGATGGTGGTGTCAAGCTTTCTGGTCACGATGTATGTGATTCTGCGAGTCCATCCTCATCTAATCCCGTTCTCAGGCTAATGGGGAAGAACTTAATGGTGGTTAACAAGGAGGAAGAAGCATCTATGCCACTTTGTCAAGGCCAGCCATGTTCCCGGAGTGATAATCGGGATCAAGACGAGATGCCCTTCCATCATGCAATGTCTCCATGTTCTATGATCTTCAATCAGAATCCAAATGATTTGGTGGAGCAAACTTTTGACGCCTACTCGACGAATGGCTATAGAAACCGTGCCACTCTCGCAACCCCACCACAAACAACTCCGCAACTTCCTGTTGGCTTGTTCCTCGACGAACATAGGCATCACAGTTTCTCTACCTCTATGGAGCCATACAAGCTACTTCCAACTGCAAGATACAATATGGAGAAAGTTTCAACTCTAGACTGCAAAGATAGGAGTGAGGAATCTGTTGTTTGCAGTAAAGAAGTCATTGTCATCGATGATGATCCCAAAAATGAATCGAACAAGACAACTGACATTGCCAAACGGTCTGAAGTCTCGAGGGACACACATGGCATATCAAAGCCATTAGTTCGAAATCATAGTATTACAAACCACAGGTATCCAGTAGTGATACAAAATAACAACTTCCATGGAATCACTTCAAGTTCTTTCATGGGAACAAGTCATTTCAGATACTATGCTCCCAATTTGTCTTAGATGGTCCGCGTATCGGCTCGTTTTTTCGTATCAAACTTGCTATCGAGTCTGAAACTCGAGCTTCTCTTTTGGGGGATTGAAAATGATGGCAGTTTGATGTAATGGATTTTGGTTGCAAGTTGGAACAACAATTGAGAGATTTTAGAGATTGTATTTATAGTCTTTTTAATTCACTTATTGTTGGGCAAACTTTATGCAGCTTTTTTTATGCTTTTGCTCAAGCAAGTCTTGGATTGATAGTATACATACACACACATATATATGTATAAGCAATCTTTGAATAAAATTGACACACTTTAAAAGGCAATGGAGTTGGGTGATCATACAAAGAGTTTTATTTATTTTCCCTTTTTACGGAACTGCTTTACTTCTCTGAGTTCAGTTTTGCTATGGTTGAGGAAAAAGATTTCTTTTTTACAGTTTAATTTATAATTTTTATAATATAAAATTAAACATTTTATATTTAAATTAGTAAAATTAATTTAAAACATTTTTAAAAAATAAAAACCATTTAATTAAACCACTTCGAACCACTGCAATAAGGGTGAGCAAAACTCGATTCGATTTAAAAAAAATTGAAAAAAAATCTAATTTTGAATTAATCGAATTATTTGAGTCAACTCTAATAAGTAATTCGAGTTTTGAATTAAATTTTACAATTCGAATAACTCGAACAATTCAAATAACAAATTGGTATAAATACTTTTTTGTCCCTGTCAAGTTTGAAAATAAACAAATTGGTATTTCTCACAACAAAAATTAAAAAGAAAATTCAGAATAATTTAAAGAATTCAAAATATTTATAAAATTTCAAATTTTATTTCTTTTTAAAAATTATAAAAATATATATAAAGAAAATTAAAAATTTAAAATTGTCTAGAATAATAATTTTGGGATCTAAATAAGTTAATTAATGATTTGAGTTTATCATACTAAAGTATTTTATTATTATTTTACTTTGAAAAAGTTTTCAAATATATATGATTTCAAATTTTGGTGCTCTTAACATAAAATTAGCTATATTGTAACAAGGTTTTAATTTGACATGTTTAATTTTTTAATTTAATCCTTGAACAATTTCACTGGATTCGACTCGACTCGAATTTCATTTCACTCGATTCAATTTGAAAAAAAAATTTAAATCGAGTTAGGACAATAAAATAGGACTCGTCAACTCGATTAACTGAAAATTTTTCACTCGAATCGATCGAACACTCACCCCTATCTACAATGATAATTGCATTTTTTTCAGCTTATCATATTACTCGTTAAAAATAATAAAAATAGTCTATATAATAATAATAATAATAATAATAATAATAATATATTTATAATTAAATTTAACAAAATGACAACTCTAGCTTTCACCCTTAAATTTTACATATAAATAGAAGTTTAAGGTTAAGTTGAAAGGATAGTCATTGTATTTATCGATTTATATTAATTTAGTCCTATTTTTATTTGCATAAAATCAGTATCTTTACTTTTAGAATTATTTAGTTTTAATCATTTAAGTAATACTTTTTTTGTTTTTTAAAAATATTAAAGCATAATCACATTTAGTTATTTAGCATTTATAATTTTGTCAATTTAATTTCCTATTTTTCTTCTTTTCTTTTGCTTTAATTGAACACTTAGAAATTGCAGTCTTGAAACTAACGAATATTTCATTTTCATAATTTATTTTATTTTATATGTCAATTTAAGAATTTTTTGTTAAAAAGTCATAATCATTTTAAAACTTTATAAACATTCTCAAGAAATTATGAAAATAATAATAAATTTTCATTTTAAAATTTAAAACGTAAAAGAGACATAAAATTGATAAAAGTAAATTATAAAAATAAATAAATGAAAAAGAAGAAGAAAGTATTATATAATATTAGAGATGAGATCGAAATACATGCAATTAAATTTAAGTATAATGATTTATTTAGTCTTCTAATTTCATAAAAAAAATTATTTTAATTCTTCATTTAATTTTTAGTCCTTTAATCATTGAACTTGCATGATTTGTTAAATCACCCAAAAATAGATAGAAAAGTCAGTCTGTTAGCTTTGTTGACATAACATTCACGTGGAAGTTCATGTGTATGTCATGTTAACAATTAATTAATTTTTATACTCTTTTAATAATTTTTAAATTTTAAATTTTAAATAATTAATTAATTGCTAATGTCCGCATGGCGATCCACATGTATGCCATGTCAATAAAGTTAACAATATTAATTGGGAAAGAATTATATGAAATAGAGATGCCACATTACCATATATCACTTACTAATTATTTAATGTCATTTCAACATCTTTTTCTATGTTGTTACACATCATTTTGGTAATTTTTTTAGCCTAAACCATGAACTCTAAACTCTAGATCTTGTACACTAAAATCTTGGATCTCATCTTGGGTTTAGGGTCCAAAGTCTAAGGTCTAAGGTCTAAGATCTAGAGTTTAAGATTTAGAATTTGAAGTCTGGAGTTTAAAATTTAAAATTTAAGGATTACGTTAAAAAAATTATCAAAATGATGTATTAATGATATAGAAAAAGATATTAAAAATGCATTAAATAATTAGTAAAGTGTATAGAATGATATGACGTCTCTGTTTCGTACAATTTTTTTTTACGTTAATTATTTAAAAAAAATGGATTTAGCAAAATTTAAAAGCGGAAAGAGGCTTAAAATTGACGAAAATGATTTTTTATAGCTCATTGTTGGTGTGCTTTAGTTAATTTTGACTGCTCTGCTGTAGATGGTAATAAATAAAATAAAATAAAGAAAAAATAAGATTAGAAAATAAACTCGCATGTCATCCCCAACTGAACATTACAACTACGATAAAACCAAACAAAAGCCGTCCGACATTTTCAGCTTTGGACTTTTGAACGCAAAAGTTAGTGGTGGTTGCTGTCTTGTCTTTGTCTCGTCTCGTCCCGTCTCGTTTTCGTATCTTCTCGTCTCTTTTCTTCTAGTCGGATGTCAAAAAATAAAAACCAAACAAAAACAAACTGGACTTCGAAATAACGACGAGATGGAGAACCACCAATCAACATCCGCCACGTACACCACAATCCCTATCTCAGCTTCTGACGTCCTCTCCCGCTCCCTTCACAACCTTTCCGTCACCCTCTCCCGGCACCTCCGGCCCTGGCCCCAGCTATTGGGCTCCGGTTCCCAATCTTTCTCCCGTCCCCACTCTTTTCTATCCCACGCTTCCGCTAACATACATTATTTTCTCGCCAATTATGCCGTCGTGATAGCCGCCACATCCGCCTTCTCACTCATCGGTTCTCCACTTTCCCTCCTCCTATGCTCCGCCGTTTTCGCTCTTTGGCTTCTCCTCTACTTTTTTCGGGAGGATCCACTCGTGGTATGGGGCCACAGTGTCAACGATCGCTTCGTGCTGCTAGTTTTAGCTTTCCTTTCTGTGCTGGCCGTCTGGATTTGCGGAGTATTTCAAAATTTGTCCTTAGGGTTAGGGATTGGGGTCCTCGTCTGCGGCGTCCACGCTCTTCTTAGAAACTCCGATGGACTCTTTCTCGACGAAAACGACGCCGTGTCCACAGGATTGGTCCGCTCTGCTCCATCTTCGACTACTACAAATTTGTAGAAATTTAAAATTTCTTCTCATTTTTAATTCAAAATTGTGGGTCAAAGGGTCGGAATAGAGAGGTTTGCTTTGATTTTTCATTGTTTTTTTTTTCCATTGATTTGAAATTTGAAGTTTGTCTGATTCTTCTTGAAGTTTTGTGTTCAAGCTTTGCATCATGGTATTGTAATCTGTTTACTACAGCAGTTAAACTGAGATCAAAATTGTTGTTTTCTTCATATTCTTCCATTTCTTTTTCTTTCTTGGTTGGATCGAATTGAATCGGATTTTCTTTTTACTTCGGGGATTCATTCATGGTTGGTTGAAATTTACTTGGATTGAGATTGAGCTTTTCTTACATTGTTGAGCAAAATCTGAAACTTTTTTCTGTTGAGATTGAGGTTGAAATTCAGCTTGATTTTCTTCCCATTTCTGAGCGCTCAACTAGTTCCAAATTGATAATGTAATCTTGATAGGAGAGAATCAGCATTTGCAAAATAAGTAAGTTTCGACGTCCAGTATCTCCTCTCTTCTCACAAGAAAGTTTGACTCGATTCACATTGATATTGTTTCGTATTACTTTAATTAACATTGTTGCTGTTGCCATGGGTTTGTATAGAAAAAGAAGACCTGTCCTAATGTCCAGTATCTTCTTCAATTTAAGAGCTCGGAAGGAAATAGGGTATATCCTCGTATCCTTGAACAAAATCTTTCCTTGCCCACACTTACTTTCAAGCTTTGCTTGCAATGTGAGTGAGCAGATGATTCTGCCAGTTATCTTGTGACTCTCACCATCTAAAGTGCTTGCCTCTATTTGCAACAATGGAAGCAATTCCCTGAAGCTCCACCTTTAACTTGAGCCTCTTACGGAAGCAAGCCAAGTTTGGATTTCGAACGCGTAAGCCAACGAAACTGTCGCAATTCCGGGGAAGAGCTTTTGCATGGAAAACTTCAGGCGCTGGATGGATGACAAACTACTCTGTACATGATCAGATTGTGAACCCCCTTCAATTCGGCATGAGAATGGTGGTGATGGGTAACAAGAGTCATCTTACCAAGTTAAGTTCTCTCGGGGTTTCGTGTCTACCGGTTAGTGACTCCGGGTAGTGACTCTTGGTGACATATAGACACCAGGGAACAGTGCCCATGTCTGTAATCAAGCCAAGCTCAAGTCCTTAGATTCAAACTCAAGCTAAATTGAACATTTAATTTTAAGTTCATTTACCAATTTTTATACTTTTAAGTTCAACCCCCAAAAATAATTAAACTCATTTACCAAGATCTCAATTATACTCACTGTAATTTCATCTCATCAAACTCATTTACCAAGATCTCAATTATACTCATTGTAATTTCATCTCATCATCTGTCAATGTAGGCTACAGTTGATATTTTTCAATTGAAAAGCAGGATGCATTGTCTTTCTTATTTGATCCTAGTTTCTGAGAAACTTTTTAAGCATTGGTTTTATATTTACACATACTTAACTCATTCTTTATTATATAATTAAAACCAAATTAAATAATATATGTAATTATTTTTATTATATATAAATATAAGACGAATATGACACAAATATAAGAACTGTCGAATATATTTATAATAGTAATTTTAAGTACCTTGATTGGAAAAAAATTACCCTCTGAAAGACTTTAGAGCTTATTACACCACACCACCACTTTATCAAAGTATCCAAACGACAAAAGTTATTACTACTATTATTTAGTAAAAGGTATCAAACATAGCATCCTAAGCCTGACCGACCCTTAATTCATTGCATATTTCTGAGTCCATGAGCGAGCAGTGCTCTCATATTTGGCTCTATCAGTCTTATACATGTGAGCAATCTCAGGCACCAGAGGGTCATCAGGATTTGGATCTGTGAGAAGTGAGCATATTGAAAGCAGCACCTGCAATGGGTACATAACACACATTTTGCATGTTATTAAGAACAAGATTCCTTAACAGAAGACATCTAAATAGGTGTTGGTTAATAATAATGTTCCATGTTCGGGTTTGAATCGTATTTTGATGGTAATAACTGTTGTCTGCTTGTGACTCATGAGGATTTCATGATAGTGATTACATTAATGCTTCGTAGTTTTTACTCATCCTTCTAATACCAAGTTTATGAGGCGTTTTCCTTGTGTTAAGGCACTAAATAACCAAACGAGGCATAAGTATATTTACCTTGGATATGGTAAGGGCAGGGCTCCACTGCTCCTTGAGAATGTCAAGACAGATGCTTCCATTGCTGTTGATGTTGGGATGGAAAACCTTTGTTCGGAAAGAAACCTTAACATAAAGACGACAATCAGCTCAAGTATAACTCGAAAGAAACACCTAGTTTTTCCGATGTAGTATATAACATATACATGCATACATATATACGCTAACTTCAGTAACCAAAATAAGCTATAGATATAGCAGTTAATAAGCTACACTTTTGAAGTAACAAAATCAAAGGCACATAGATTGAATCATAGCAACAAAATAACAAACACAAACAAAGAGGTTTTTCTAATACATGTTCAAGGCATTCATTTAAACTTCAGTGAACCAGTGTTTGAAGACGCAAAAACCAAAACAGGGTTGAAACATGGACACCATTACAAGGCCCATTTTTTAGCATATTTTAAATAATAAAACTCCCCGAACGTGATTATTACAGTGTATCTAGCTTTATCCCAAACACCAATAACCCGCAAACATACATACATACTTAGGTATATGCACATGATAGAACATATTTGCACTTCTATTTTTAAAAAAATTACCTTGGGAGGCTTGAATGGATAGTCTGGGGGGAAGTGAATGGAAACAAGAAATAGTCCTCCAGCAAAAGGACTGTCTGCTGGGCCCATAATTGTTGCTTGCCAGTGGAACATATCATCACCAACAGGGCCTGTATACAAGCAAAACATTATTTAAACAATAATAATAATAAATATCATGAAAAGGTACAATCTGACCGTGTTCTCTTCTACAACACTGACCATTATTAGGGTTTTTGGATATATTAATCAAAATATCTCTTGTGTATCTAAAACCAATAACCAGTTGCCACTTCCAAAGCAGAAACAAATTAAAACTGACACCTTAAACCAAAACTATTATATATAATCGAATTATCAGCCACTGGACATTGCTAGGGTTTTTGGATATATTAATCAAAAATATCTCCACACTTTCATAGTGGAAACAAATTAAAACTGACACCTTAAATCAACTATATTATATATATCGAATTATCAGCGGATCTTCAAGTAAACTATCAAAGAATACCATATAAAGACATAAATTCAACAAATTGAGTGACTAGAAAAGTAAACACAAACCAGCACTGCAAGATGCAGGAGGGTCCTTCTGCAGATCTTTCAACTCCTTATTAATCCGCTTCGAAGCCATGGGTATTCAAAAAAACTCTCTAATTCTCGAACAAATAAACAATAAGGTTGGTAAACTGCAGCAAAAATCAATATTGAATTAAAATAATCAAAGATCTAAATCAACAATCACAGCAACAAAAAAACCCCTTTTTTAAATTAATTCATAGTCAACCCGGTCAACAGAAAACCTAATATGAGATTTTCAACCTTATCCTAAAATTTTCAGGATAAAATTACTGATGAAGCGGTGGCCAGTGAAAATCTAGTGTGGAGGCATTTAAAAAACGATGAAAAAAAAAACATGAGATTAGATTAAACAGCTTAGTTATTTAAAAATAATTAAAAAAGAGAAAGAGAAAACGTTAAACACCGATCCATCATAATCAGATTACGAAACGATGATGGGAAAAAAAAACCGAAGAAAATACTAGTAAATTGAAACGTCAACATAATAGAGGGAAAATAAACCGAGAAAATCTCATATAAAAAAGTGAAGAAAATAAGTTAATTCTTGAAAAAAAAAAGATAAAAATATGAATCTAAGAGGGAAAAAAAAAAAGAGAAAGAGAGGAACCTTGAATTTGGCGTTGTGGAGTTGGGCGTGGCGAATGGGAATAAGTGGAGTAGAAGAAGAAAAAAATATATATATATATATACACACATATATTTGTTGGTGAATGACGAAATTGGTGCTTTGGAATTAGGATTTGGTAGAATTTATTATAAAATAAAATAAAATAAAAATTGTAATACAAACAAAAGGAGAAAGAGAAAGGTGGCGACGATTCTCTGCCACGCGGCCTCTTTTCGACTTTTACTTAAACTCCTTTCAATTCTTTTTCATTTTTCCCTTTTAAAATATTGTGTTAGCCGATTACTCTATAATTCTATAATTATAAATTTTATATTTTAAAATAGAGGTGGTGATATTTATATATTTAAAAATAATTTTAATTTAATTCATAATTATTATTTTAAAATATTGTACTAATTTTATTTTAAAGAATTGTATTAATTTTATTAATTTACAATAGAATTATTATTTGAATAAAATTCTAAATATTTTAATTATCATTAATATATTAGAGTTTATTATGTTAATCAGTTATTATTTTGAATAATATTATTTTGCATTAATTACTTAAAATAAAACAATGTTGTTTGTTGAAATATGTTAAATAATGTTTTAATTATAATTTGAAAATTTCTTATTATAATATTTGAAATGATAAGATAATATGTTTTAATTATATTTAATAATTTAAATAATAAATATTATTTCACGTTAATTATTATAATTTTAAAAATTATTTAGAAAAGTAACTAATCACATGCAATGCATGTAATGTTAAAAGTTAATTAAGCTAAAGAGCATATAGATTTAAATGTGTTTAAGTAAGTATTATCTTATAATTTAAGTGTTTAAAAGTGTTGTGAATAATAGTAGGATTTTTTTTAAACTGGGTACAACATAAAGACCCAACAAAGTCATAAAAAAAGAAAAAAATATGAAAACGTACAATGGACCTAAAAGCACCAAGGATTAGCCCTAGAAGAAACCCTGGTTGCAGTCACCCTGGCTGTCGGAGAAGATCGAGAGAGTACCCGATGTCGGAGATCGGAGGAGAAGCAGCATTAGATCACTGGCATGCACACCTCCGATTAGGGAGATCATGTCGTAACAAAGCCCCTTGGAGCCAAATTAAACCTTCACAAAAAGGCTTCAACTATCGATAACTTAAAACTGGTACATTAGTTCTTAGATTTCCGTCAAAATCTCTTCAATTAGAAACTGTGGATGAAAGCCGTCAAAATCTCTTGAATATGCAAGATTGTTACATATATCCCAAGCCTCCACCAGTTGAAGAAGTCTCACAAAAAACTACCAAAGTGCTCCACCAACCTTCACGCCCACCTAAAAGACTAAGTCCACACCAAGCTCAATTAGTTGAATATGATTGCTGTCACGTACTACTAACATACCCTACAATCCCATCACGACAAATCACATAGCTAAAAAACACTTTTGAATAACAAGCTCACTAATCATAGGAGAACATGTGGCATAAGTGTCACTCCCTCAAACTATCCCTTTACCACTTTATTAATTGGCTAAGCCTCTTCCAAGCTCTCTACAATTTCTCTCCCTTTGACTCCGAGTGAATTCACATAAAGCCTTCATTTTTTCAGAAATACTTACCAATAATCATTCGACTGATCCTGGAGATGAAACAAGATATATTCGGCGTTTTCAAGTCCTTCCCTACTATTAACCTGCTAATTGCATATTCTACACAACCATATCCGAAAAGTTCAATGGTTTCTTTGATACCATCTTCCGTGCCAGAGGGTGTTTTTCCATATGTTCTAGCTACGGTGTGCAGAGGCAATGGTGATTGAATCGCATCGCCTCTCCTCGGTTGAATTTTTCACTGCCTAGTTATGTATATACTTGTATTTACATGTAATGTATGTAATCAATGCTAACGTTTTGTTTCCCTTTCTTTCTGAGAAATACTTCATTAATTCGTACAGTTTCAAAATATCTATGGATAACAAAATCAGGACCCCCTCTCCCCAACTGTCCTGATAATGCAAAGCAAAGCAGAGGAGAGGGTCCTTACATGAAAACAACCAGAAACTTGTACAAACTTAACTGTGACTCCCAAAATCCTCATGTGTTTTCTTCATTTACAAGTCATTAAAACATAGTTGATGACATAAATGAGAGCACGGATACTCGCATGGTCTGCACCTGTAAGCAATGGCGAGCTACTTATTTCATGCACTCTCTTGTAGACCTCCTGAAAGATTGGTCGCACATGCACCGCAATCATTTGGTCACCTGGGTTGATAGCTGTGGCCACGTCTACCATCCACGTGAGTTTTCGTGGAGTGTCCTTGTTGATGTCGCATGCCAACTGCTGTAAGAGGGAGAGCAGCACTCCTTGGCTCAAAGGAAAAGGGGCAGTTGACAGAATCGTACGTAGATCAACCTAGAAAAAGGAAAAAGAATAATTTCTTACCTAATGCCAAGGCTTCAAGTTTTAACTAGAATTCAAATAGAAAATTCAAGACATTTTTGCTTACCTGTGAACATAACCAAGAAACAATAGAGAGGTCGCTTCTTTGCAGCGCAATTGTGAACGCTTCTTCGTATTTGCCTTCAGATAACAATTTTGATAGCTCTTTTGTGGGATCCATGGGCATAACAACCTGAGAGGGATAGGAATTCATTTGAGAAATTAAACTAGGTAGGAACCAACTGAAACAACTATAAAAGAAGTGATACTTAATAGCCAGATTTGACTTTGGCAATCATGTTTAATGCAGGCATTAAATGTGCGAAACAGACATACCTTGTCATGCAGACCACCTAAAGGTCCATTGCTAAGTTGGGAAGAAAATGAAGTTGCAGCATTTGAGTTAGCTCCAGCAGCTGCAATTGCTAAAAGTTTCCGTTGCCCTTCAGCAAATTCCCCACTTAAGGCTTTAGCGATCGATGAAGCGGAGTTTATGGCATCCTGCAATTAAAAGAGATTTCAAAGGAGAAAATGACATAGAAAGTACTTTCAAAAAGCAGTCAAATAACAGACACACACGATCAAACAAGAGCTCTGTAGCAACAAATAATATTGCATGCTTTAATGCATATTACCTCAAATGGCCAAAAAGAAAAACGTCACACACAGACAATAATCCTTAGTTCCTCACTAAGTCATTCACCGTCTAATGCTCCAAATGTTATAAATCTTGGAAAAAAACACAAATCACCAGCCTTCATTTAAATAGTAAATGTGAGAAAGAACATACCCTTAAAGTAATTGCCAAAGAAGAACTTGCAGACTCTAACTGCTGCTGAGCAGCATTGGTATGCTCAACCATCCCTTTCTGAAACGCAGAATCTACTTGCTCAAACAGGGCTTTGCATGAAATCTCAAAAGCAGGGACCACTAGAGCTTCCACACTAGTCCTCAAAGCCTCCTAAAAGAAATGATAAATTAATAACCAGAAATTGCCTGGAACATACGAATGACACTAATTTGATCTCATAACAAGAGAAAGAAAATATCCGCCTATAGCTATTACCAAATACAGTGAACTTGTGCATACCTGGAGTGCTTGCTTGCCAGAAGTTTGAAACTGGGCTTGAATTTGCCTGGCAACTATAGCTTCGAGTTTCGAATTAACAGACTTTTCTAGTTGATTCACTGCTTTATCTCCAACCCCTCTCTGTCATACAAAGGACCAATTAGATTCCATTAAGCTTTCCAGCAAAAGAACTAGATTTTAAAAGTCTAACCTGGAAGGACTCATTGATCACTGAAGTTACGGTTTTCTCTATTGCTGGAGTAATGGTACGAATAACAGCTGGTCCAACTCCGGCTAATTCCTTCTTGACTACTTTGTCCAACATTACTGCCAAATCCTTGTTCATAAAATTAGTGATCAAGTTAGTTATCTGGTGTGTATGTTCTCGAAGCAGCTTCTCATTTTTTGCATTTTCTTCCTGAAAACGAGCCCATAGAGCATCAGTATTGGCCTTAAGAGCTTTTTCAATGCTCCGTCCTAGAGCAGCCTCTAGTCTTCTTCCTTCTTTTGTAACTGGTTGGTTGACAATATTTGACATTTGTTTCTGCATTTCCTTTTGTGTAGTAATTAGCTGCAAGAATGATTGAAACCACAGTCAAGATACCATAACGGTGCAGCAAAAAGTTTTAAACCACATTTGTTTAGAAAAGAAAGCTAACATATTGCTAGGCAAAATACATCAAAGGAACAATAGGTGAAAATGTGATAAGCATATAGTCATTGAGGTGAACCTTTAAATAAATGAATAAATGCACCTGGGTTGATTTTTATCCAAAATTATGAAATGATCAATGATTATAAACACAAATGAAAACTTTATAGACTATTTGAGGATACTCAAGGATAATGCTTTGTTATATCTATACACTCTCCTAGCATATTTAACTATTAACACGCAACAGAAATAAGCATACAACAGAAGCATACAGGTATAACCATTTTTTTTTATTTCTTTCTTTAGCAATCACCTGATTAAGCATATCTTGCATAGCCGCAATTTGAGGAAATGCAGCAGCAGCTGAGGGGAGATTGGAATTTGCTCCTGGTTCAGTGGTAGAATCTGCAGAATTGAAAGCACTTGAAGAAGGGGAAGTGTGAGCAGATGCCTGAGAACCTTTCCCTTTATGTTTCCTCCATTTTGCACCTGATGTTGGTGATTGTTGATATGTAGAAGGTATGGCTGATTCCAAACCCTTTCCAGAAAGATCCTTTCTGGAATCATCAATTTCTTCCTCAGCAATATTAGGCTTCACATGTGACCCTGATGCACCAACACCATCCACTTGCTGAGATTCATCAACAACGTAAGCATCCCTGGATATCGCACTGCTCTCCCTCGACATCTGAATACCAAGATCTGAAGCCTGGGAGCAAAAGAATTTCTCTCTATTTTCCAAATTTCGATTTTGGGAGTCTCCATGGGAACCAAATTCATTGTTCTGAGATGATCTTGCTTCACCCACGACTTTTACCTCCAACTCAGCATTGCGTGCATCATTATTGACAACCACATCCTGAATATGCACCTCGCCCTCACTCTTTCCCTCATTGACATTAGTAGTTTCAGAAGATGTTGCAGCCATCAATATCTCAGATGGGGTCACAAGATGAGTTGGATGCTTGAAAATGATAGGCGGATTATATGCACCAGATTTGTCATCTGATACCATTTTCTTGTCATCATTCCTTGAACCATCTTCTGATGAATGCATACCAGACAAATTCGATCGAACAGTGTCCATTTGTCTGTCAACTGGATAATCCTCATAGTTATGAAAACCAGAGGGTTTCCTAGATAACCTCGGACTTGGAGGAACTGTTGGTGGTGATGCAACACATACGATATCAGCATCACTTGCTGTTGATGCCAAAGCAGAAGAAGCAGGCTTGGGATCAATATTCGAAGTGTTTAGCTCTTGTGCAGTATTTGCCTCAATAGAATGGGGGCTTGAAGGATACCTCGCTGCAGTTAAATTTTCAGAGCTACTTACTCGTGCACTTGGTTTGGGAACTGAAGTATAAAGGGGTAAGTCAGAAGGCCTAGTTCCAGATGGATTGAAAGTATCAAAGCCTTCGGTGTTAATAGCATCACGAGAAACGCTTGAATCTGACTTCTCCAAGCCAATATTTTCCAGTGGTGGTGGGATGCACTGGCATAACTCCAAAGCATACTGCTGTATAGCCTGTGTCTGTACACAATATATTTTAACAATATGTTCATCAGGAGGATCACTTGTCCCAGTAAAACTTAATATGGGCATAGTGACAGTGAACTCTGCTATGTAATCCATGCGTGAAGCAGATGGACAAGAACCATATTCTAAGTGTACAGCGTAAATAGCATTTCTTTTAGCATTTGCAAGTAAGAAAAGGCCAGCTTGTGATAATGCAACAACTTGATTGAAGAATGCTTCTTCCATTTGAGGTTCAGCAGAACTTTTCAACTCCAATGTCTGGGTGCAAGTCCATTTTTCAGTATTGCTTGGAAGAAGCCAACCCTCTTCACTTGCTGATGTCCAAACTTTGATTTCTTGATTTAGGGGCCCCTAAAGAAAAAGGTCAAAAGTGTAAAATATGATGAATCAGATAAATGGATATTCAATGGAATAACAAGATTCTCATAGGGAAAAGTAAAGCAAAAATATAGTCCTTAAATTAAAAATAAATAAATAATCCCCCATTTAAAATAGACCAAAGCCTAAAAGGTAAATGCACAAACTTGCATGTCATACCAACTAGATCATAAGAATTTGAACAACTATGAACTTTAAATCAGCAAGTCAGTGAATATCAAAAAGGCAGAAGCTTGATGCACACATAGAGAACATGAAAATCATTACCCCTGTTATGAGTATAATATGATCTGGTCGGTGAGGAGCAGTTAAGAATGTAGCTGAATAAACAGGTTGGCCGTCATGTGGTCTCAACACTGTTAGTGGCACTGACTTGCGGTCATCCCATATCTTTATCTGTAGCATAACATAAACTTGTAAGTACAGCAATCTTGACATAACTGCATATATCCATGCAGTCAACATGAAATTCCAGCACTAAACAACAAGAAACCAAGATCTTGGTTCCATGACTATACCACAATGGAGCATAGAGAGATTACATAGATATCTGCAAGTCAATATAACAAAATGGCAAATGAAAATACAAACCGTGCCATCTGTAGAAGCAGACACTAAACGGGTAATCATCCACTGACACATTGAAACATCAGTAACTTCTCCATCATGTTTACCAACCAACTGAATCCCATCAATCAACTTGTCTATAGGACATTGGAGAGGTGTAGGTGCATCAGTTGAGAAGACTTCATTCTTCCCAGCTTTCATGGTATCAACTCTCAGAATGTGTTTTCCAATCCCAGCCACCAAAACTTCCTGCAAAATGAGATTGCAATACCATTGGCAACAACATAGTAATAACCCTTTTAATATGGATAAAACATTAAAGAAGTTGCATTACTTGTTTGTGCCGGTGCCAACAAATACGTGGATGTACATATTCCTCATCGCCTAATATCTGAACAGCAATAACTATCTTCCCTGTAATCTGTGGTTTCTCTTCTTCATCTGGACCTTCAGATACCTTCCAAACAAATATCCTTCCCTCTAGACTCACACTGCAGAAAAGTGTATCACCAAGAATCAAAAAGGGAAAAAGGGAAGTGTAATAACCAATTAAAGAAAGACAAATACCTAGCCAAAAGATGAACATCCTCCGCAAAGAAGGCCATGTCTGTGATCCTCTGAGATAAATGAAAATGACAATTGGATCAATAGACAATCATAATCATCCAAAAGCAGTAACTTACGCACCCAAAGCTTGGGATGCCAGAAATAAAATACACATTTCTTTCACACTTTAACATGCCAAGATTGTATTCATACACTTTAATACCATAAAGCTCTAAACTGTCTACTACTACATTCATTTCAATCCAATAACAACAACTAAAAGCACAATCAACAAAGTGAAAGAAGAGATAAACCTGCGTGTGCCCACGGAACAAAGACCTCAATGCAGTGTTTAAATTAAGAATCCTAATACTGCCTCCTTTCAACCCATAACAAATGTATGACTTATTAACAGCAATCTGCCTTCCAAGTACCAGCTGAGGATCAGACCCATACTTGGTTATGGGAGTAACTTCGAGCTGAGGCTGAACCTCCCCGGACAGCCTCGTGTCAATATCATAACCCACCTGAGTGCCTGATAACCGCCTTCCTTTAGGCAATTTACAACTCGGCACCCTCGAAGGCCCTACATTGGGACCCCCAGAACCCACAAACTCAGCGTGAGGCGGTTGCTGCAGTTTAGGGGGTTGATTTTGAGGTGGGAAATCAGGGTTTTGAGGGGAAGAGTTAATAAGGGCAAGAATTTGGGTGCCAGCATTGTAAGGGCTAAGAGGGGGTGAAGGGAAAGAAAGGGATTTGGAATCTTGGTAAGTAGCATGGGTAGGAGAAGAAGGAGGCATGTAGAATTGGTGATACTGTGGGTGAAAGAAAGGTGGAGAAGGTGAAGGGTAAGGAGAAGGTGTAGGATATGGCGAAGAAGATAGATTTTGTTGTTGAAAGTTGGAATTTGATGGGTTAGAAACTGTGGGTTTGAAGAACTTTTGCACATCAAATGGGATGGTTTGATTTGGATTCCCCGTTGAAGCCATTTCACAAACACAAACCGATCTATTTGGTTACAACGATCTTTTTTACACAATCAAGAAGCTTGGGTATCTGTTTCCTTGGCCAGAAATGAAGGATCTGAGTTGAAAAAAAAACCCAAGAATTTTGAGAGAACAATAACAGTAGAAGAAGAGGCGAAGTGCGCTCTGAATCTGAAATTCTTGTGTTTTTTTTTTTTTTTCCGAATGATGGGTGACTTGGAAAATTGGAAAGTGAAGAGATGGGGAAGAAGGAGAAATTGGGCCTTTTGGGGCAAATAGAGAAAATTTAGAGAGGCTAAATTGATTTGATTGATGGATTAACGAGGCTTTAATTTAAAATAGACCAAATTCAATTTTTCTTTCTCTTTTGGGTGTATAAACCATGTGTCAAATACAATTAAAGACACCAGATCTCTAGTTTCAAGATTTTGGATCTGGGTTTGTCTCTTTTTATTCTGTTTTAATGGCAACTAGGTTCATGGGAAAAAAATTTTAAAAGGTTTAATTTTGTCCAAAGTCCTTGTGCTTTTTATACATTTGAAAATTACTTTTTATTTTTGGGTAAACTACACCACTAAGTACCCAACTATTAGTATTTTTTTTTTGCCACCTAACAATGAAAAATTACAAAACGGTCACTCAACTATTAGTAAATTTTCTTTTTGATCACTCAACTATAAAAAATTATAAAATGATCGCCCTAACTATTCAATTTTATTTTTTTTGGTCATTGGACTAATATAAAAATGACAACACCCAAGAATCTAAGATAGTTGGGTGACCGAAAAAGATAAAATTGAATAACAAAGTGATCATTTTGTAACTTTTAATAATTGGATGACCAAAACAAATTTACTAATAGTTGGATGACCAAAAATAAATTTACTAAAATTGAGTGATTACTAATACAATTTACCCTTTATTTTTATATTCTCTAAAATTTAATTTATCTATGATTTAATAAAGTCCATAATTTTATTAAAAGTTCCGTTAAATTAAATTATGCAATATTTTAAAATAATAAATTTATTTATGTGACCAGAATTAAATGTGTAGAAGTTGAAAAAATTATTGTAATGTTTTCTGAATTAATATAGATTTTTTTTTTCAATCATTTAAGCATACTAAAGTTAAGGATGGCAAAAATTTTTGAAATTGACATGTTTCGAGTGAATCCGACTTGATAGGTTCAAGGTATTGTTTTGAAAATGAATTCTAGGTCGAGTTAGTTTTAAAGAATGGTTAGATCAAATCGGGACGTCTCAAAATATTTACGAAATTAGTCTTATATTTTTTTCATATTAATTAAGTTAAAAAATTCTTAAACTTCATAGCTGTCAATATCATTTTACCGTATTTACTTTCATTTCACACTAGTTTCTTTCACCCTCTCAATTTAATTTATTTTTCGAAGTCCCCTCTTATTTTGTTTCTTATTTTTTCTATGATGTAAATTTTTTTACTTAATCATCCCAAGCATAGTTTTTTATATATTTTTAATTAAATTAATCGTAATTTCAAATAAAAATTTTGAACTCAAGTTAAATCTCGGATATACAATTAATTTTCAGGTTCGAGTTTGGGGTAGGTTACAAATTTTTTAAGCTTAAGATCAGGGCATGGTGGTAGAGTATTGAGTTGGAATCGAGGCTGGCAAAAATTTGTCACACTAATCCCTATTGTCATCACAAAGTATAAAAATTTAAAATATTAAATAAAAAGAGTAAAAAGCAAAAAAAAAATTTCTTAAAGTTATTTTACGAGGAAGATCTTAATTTATTTTTCTGCCAATATATTAAAAGAAGTTTGATATATCTGAATAAATTTTCTGCTATTTAAGGACTTATCTGAATAAAGTGTATCAGGTTTAGGATTTTTTAATATATTAACTTCCTTAAAAGCATTGAATTTTCATCTAGAGTACATATTTTAATTTATTTTCCAAAGAATGGAATGCCAATAATAAAAATGTTCAATTTCATCCTCCAACCCTAAAAATAAACAGAAAAAAACTTTACTTATGCTTCACCACTATAGGACTCCTCACATAGTGACTACCATCAGACCAAAGCAACTCCCCGAAAACATAATCCTCAGATTTTGCGTTGCTCTTATTCAACACGAATTTTACTTCAAATTTCTTCACTTCACCGATCTTCTCGAACTTTAATGTCGATGGTTTAACCGAAACAGTAACTCCAGCTGGCGATCTAACACGTGCTTTATATGTTGACCTTGCTGAACCAACGTTCTTAACTGTCCTGCTAACCGTCATTGAGCCATTGAGTTGAGAAACCGAAATGGAAGGATAGTTTAAGTCCATTACACCATATGACTTCGGACATGCATACGGCTTGTCCGAAAATAGACTTAAAAGGCTTTGGTTGTAGCCACGGGCACACAAGAAGTTCAAGTAATCGTTAACTGTTAGGTCGTAAACAAGACCGGGATCCATTGCACGGTTCGGTCTAACATGTCCTGAGCCGTAAGCAAATGGGGTTGCTCTCTTGTTGCTCGAATCTAGCATTGGATTCCCAGTGTCATCTCTTATTCTTGCTGCGAAATGGTATTGGAGAAAAACAAGTTAGGACGACAAATCAGTTTGGAAGAAGATTTTTAAAAGAGTTTATATGTATATACCAGTGGTCATGATTGCAGATCTTATAGCTGCTGGACTCCAATCAGGATGTAGGCTCTTGAGGAGACCAACAATACCGGAAACATGAGGACATGACATTGAAGTTCCGGATTGTAAACAGAACGGCGTCCTACGTTTATCGGATTCATCTTCAGTCGGACCAACTAATTCAGTGAAAGCAGCAAGGACACTCACTCCTGGTGCAGTTATATCAGGCTGAAACAGATATTCGAACAAATTAGAAACATTATATACTAATCTGAAGGGTCAATGATTCAGCCATTGAAAACTTACCTTGAGGATCGATGGCTCGATTAAACTAGGTCCCCTAGAAGAGAAAGCAGCCATAACCGGCGCAGGCTTTAAACCAAATTTTGTCTCCACAGGAGTAATATATGCTGTGGGGTTCCTGGTAGAGTTGATATATGCAAACAAAGTATTACCGTCAGTGAAATTTATGTGTGTGGCAGGGAGCAAGTGAGGGTCTGCTATGACTTCATTTCCGCTTTTCCTGTCGTTTACAAGTATCATCCCGACTGCACCTGCAAGAAGAGCTTGTTTTCCCTTGTCTGTTCTCCCGCTGATTCCTCGAACACATACTAAAATTTTCCCTTTAGCTTTTTTGGGATCAATTGTTTCGGGCTGACATAGGATGCTGCAAAAGACACACATGTCCAAGTGAACCAATGCAACTCATTTATATTTTAATGATGTAGGATTATGAAAATCAAATGGAGAGTGACTCGTACGCGTCTTCTGCTAATGCATCGGCTGCTTTGGCCTTGTCACCGCTGATCAACGGATAGAAAGTCCGGGATGACATTGCTACGGAAGACAAACTTGCTCCCTTGAGTTGCTTGTTGTTGCCTAGTTGGACATAACTTACGAACTCCCTATCGAGTGTGCTAGCACCAACAGTGAACATCCACGGTGACACATTTGATACAGTTCCTGGATCTGGTCCGGAATTTCCAGCTGATGAAACAACAGAAATGCCTTTCTTAACGGCATGAAAAGCTCCAATCGAGATCCCATCTTCAAAAAATTCAGATGGATTACCACCCAACGACACAGAAAGCACGTCAACACCATCACTTATTGCAGCATCAAAAGCAGCGATGATGTCTGCATCAAAACACTCATTGCCACCTACGAGAGGTGGCCAGCATACTTTGTAAGCTGCAACACGTGCTCTAGGGGATCCTCCTTTCGCAGTTCCATTAGCGTGACCAAATATACTAGCTCCGGGAACAAAGTTGCCACCGGCTGTTGAGAGGGTGTGTGAACCGTGTCCCTCGTGGTCTCGTACAGTCTTGAACGTGTTATTGAGTGCAACACCAATGAAAGCCAAATAACCTTTGTTGAAGAACTTCGCTCCAATCAACTTCCTATTGCAAACAACTCCACCAACATCACGGGAACACGATCCTCGCCACCTTGATGGGATGGGTCCATACCCTTCATCACTAAAACTCTTCGATTCCGGCCAAACACCTTCACCAAAAAAAACCATTACATTACAACAAAAAAAACATATCAAAAAAACATGCCAGCAAAACCAAATACATAACATGCCTGTATCAAGGTTTCCAATAATTACATCGGCACCAAAATTCGATCTGTTCCAAAGTGAATCAACAGGGACCAAACCATCCCTCTCTAATCTGAGAAAATCCCATGAATGTGTTGTATGCAATTTTCGTCCTTTGTTCAAGAAAACCGACACGACATTCGGATGTTCTGTTTTTAATCATAGACCAAACATACATACATGCATCAGAAAAAACATAGGCAGAGCTCAATGATGTATGCATACACAAATACATATGCATATATATATATATATATATTACTTGCAATATCTGCAGCTTCCTTGTCGTCCAAGATAGCAGCAAAGCCATTGATGTTTCGAGTGTACGAGTAAAATATTTTCTCTCTAGCTAATTCAGTACTGCAAAACAAGAACTATATTGAAATTGAATTACAAAAATACATTAAATTAAAATTTACAGATTGTTTTTAACTATACCTTCCTACAGATGAAGCCAACAATTCATAGTGAGAATTCGTGGCGTACTCTAGATCGGCAGTTGTCGGATTTAGACCGTGAGTATGTCCTCCTAAGTACACTATATAAGACTGCAACAAGAACAACAACAAAAATAAATTAAAAAAAAAAGAATCTATACAAATTTAAAAATAAACCAAGAATTTGCATTGGGATATTAAAAGAGATGAAGATTTTTCCCACCTTTTTTATAGCAAAAGTAGGAGACTGCGACAAAGAGAAAACAACGAATGATAAAAGCAATGAAGAAAGAATTGTATGCATCATTGCTTTGGTCTTTGATATTATATGTTTTGGTTTGTTTATATATAAATGTGTGTGTTGCTTGTGATGTGGTGCTAAATGCTCTTTGTGTGCATGGTTTTTTTTTTTTTTTTTTTTGGAAATAATTTGCTTGATTTCACCCATTGATGAAGGGTGGGAAATGGAAATTCTTCCATTTTGGAAGCCAATATTTTAGGGGAATTGATTTTATTTACAGATTATAGTTTCCTAATTGGTTTTAAAATTAATTAGTATAATTTCATAATTTGTGTATCTCCAAATCAAATCTTTGAAACAATCTACAATGATTTAGGGAACTTTCCAATTTCGTCCTTGAAATTGATTCAAACAATATTAGCTTTCCAACGAATTTTGAATTCAAGTAAATCGAAATTTTGTAGCTTGAGTTACGATTGACTTATGGAGAAGCGTCCAAGGCTTTTATTTTTATTATATTATTAACATAAAGGATAAATTTCAAACCTAATCCTCTACTTTTTAGAATATATAAAATGTTTAAATTGCAATTTCAAGTCTTTAATTTGATATTTAATCTTTATACTTTAACTTTCTACATAATTTGATATATCACCGTTTATATTGTCATAACTTTATATCTCACCGTTTAGATTAAGTGATATTATTATGATTATCTTTCCAACGGATTTTGATTTTGAATAAATATGTTCTCTTTCGCTCTCTTATTTTTCTTGTTATTTTACTCTTTTATTATTTATTTCATAATATGTAATAAAAAAAAAATCACCGCCTACAAAAAGATTAAATCTCGCACCACTAATTGCTTTCATTATTGTTTTTTAATCGAAAATCCATGTGGTTTTAGGCTATGATTTTATATTTTAATCTCGCACCACTTATTAACTTGGTGTTTTCTTCAATACAATATTAGTATATTTGTTTGTATGGTTAAATCACGTCCAATTGTAAACTGAAAGTTTACTTTAGTATTATTGAATCACGTGCATAATAAATTGCAAATTTACGAGTCCAAATATACTAATTAGTTAGCATGATTGATTATATCATCTCAATCAATAATGATACGGCAACATAAAAATTTACATAGAAATTTATTAAAGAACCTGAATATACTTAATTTTAAATATTTTTAATTGTTGCTTGTTCTCAAAGAATACGAGTTATTAAAAACATCACTAACAAAAGTTAAAATTGAATTTGTACCATTTTTTAAAGAACTATGAACCCGCTTATCCAACAAGTGGATGTTATGATATGATTTTGATAGATGCATCTACAAGATAGTCACATTTGAGTTATGAATGTGCAACCTGTCGTTTTCGTGATTACTTGTTTAATAATTAAAGTAAGAACAAAAAAATTAAATTATGCAATTAAGACAATTATTGCTAATGTTTGTGAGTTCATTTCTCAAGCTTTCAATGATTATTATATGTTAAATTGTCGGTGGGTATAAATGTCGCAAATATGTTTATGTGTATAAAGTGATTCAGCATAACTAATAATTAAATGCCTCTAGTTAGTAGTTAAATCGTATTTTTTTAGAACAAAAGCTTTTGTTTATACATGTATAAGGATATGATGTTTTATATGAATTGGAACTTGTACGCATCGTGCTAATAAATTTTAATAAATTCAATTAGAAAATTATTTACAATTTTAATAATTTATCAATTATTATTTTAAAAACATTAAAAATCGTTTACATTTTGATTACTTTATCGATAATTACTATTTTTTATACATATATGTCCATCTCTATACCATTATTTATCAATTTGTCGAGTTAATGCCACTTATTAACTGAGTTTCAATTCATTTGTGAAATTATAAAAAAAACTCATTGTTTTTACAAATCAACAAAAATATTTTGAAGATATATTTAAAAATATATTTTGAAGATACTTTTGTTTTTTATATTTTTATATAAAATCTAAAAAATACATACATATATATGTATATGATGAGATTTAAACCCAAAATATTATGATTTCCACATCTTCAACTTTATCATATTAGCTAAAGTTGTACTTAGTTTTACCTCATTTATTTTTATAAATTTGTTATAAAAACATTTTCACATAAATAACGAGGTGTATCATAATCTAGTTATTATTTAAAATTTTTATTGAGTTTAATATAATAGATTAATTGAACACCAACTCGATTGAGAATGAAATAATTAATTTTAAAATAAACATGATATATTAAAAAGGTTATATAGGTAATTTATTTTAAAAAACAATATAAAAATTTATATATTATTTTCTTAACAAAATAACATAAATTATTTTTAATTATGATGTAATGATATTTTCATCTTTTATTTAATTTTATATGATTAAAGTGTTTAAATTTAAACAATTAAAAATCAAAATTTTAAAAAATATTTAGAGTTTAATATTTTAATTCAATGTATTTACCTATTTAAATTTTTTATTTATAATTTAAATTAAATTTTATTTAATTTTGTACATATTATATAAATCTCATACATCATCATTGTATCGTGTCAAACCATTTCATTAATAAGTAAAAGGTAAAAAATGAAAATTTATTAACGAATACTATTAAGTTTACTTGAATATAATTAAAATTGATTAATTTTATTATGTTCTCATCTCGGGTTTTTTACTAAAATAAGACAAAAAATAAAAAATATCAAAATAATACAAAGCAAAAATTAAGTACTAAAATGGTATATTTGAGGTGGTGCCACCTATGGCAGAGGCGTGACCACCCATGTCAAATAAAAAAATCTGTATAAAAATTTAAAAAAAAAACAAAAAGCTAAAAAAAAGTGACTAAAAAAATCAAAAGCTGATAGATCGACGGGGTGCCAAAGGCGGCACCGGTTGTGCCTCTGGCAGAGGCAGCACCTCGTTTGTTTTTTTTGAGTTGGGGACCTTCTTCTTCTCTTCTCTTTTTTTTCTTTCTCATTCTTCTTCTTCTCTTTTCTGCTTCTTGCTTCTACTGCTGAAACATGGGGATCTTATAATGGTCCCCAACACAAAACAACAAATGAGTTGCTGCATGAGCCGTCCCATACCGGTGCTGCCTCTGCCAAAGGCATAACCGGTGCCGCCTCTGGCACCCCCTCGATCTGCCAGCTTTTGTTTTTTTTTTTAGCTGTTTTTTGTTTTTAAATTTTTAAATAGAATTTTGATTTGACATGGGTGATCACGCCTCTGTCATAAGCGGCACCACCCCAAACGTACCATTTTGGTACATAATTTTTACTTTGTATATTATTTTATTTTTTATCCTATTTTAGTAAAAAATCCTCTCATCTCCTACAAGAAAAAAAAATATTCTTTAAAATCCGGAAAAAATTATAATTTTATTATAGAGAAATAGGAAGGAGATAAGAAAATAATAGCTTTACAAGTTTTTCTTAGGATTTTAAAGAATTTTTTTATTTTTATGTAAGAAATGAAAAACCATAAGTTTAATTAATTTTAATCACATGGAAGTAAACTCAACAGTTTTTATTTACAAGTTTTCGAATAGTGTTTTATTTAATGATACAATGATTTAGACTCGTTCTTGACATTTTGGCCCTAGACAAAGCAATAAATTGAGCTCACTTTAGGAAAAATTACAAAATGTAATATAATAAAAACTGAAAAATTGTTGAGACCCTAAGAGATGAAGTTTTTATGGTAAAAAAAAAATGAAAGTACTAGTCACTTAATTAATTTATTTTAGTTTGAATTATTTTTCATATTAAAAGTTAAAAGAATATTTTTTTGGACCCTTTTTAGTCTTTGGCCTTAGACGGCTGCACTATCAAACAACCTTTAGGGCCGAGCCTGCAATGACTTAATGTGATTCATTAAGGTAGCGCTTGGTACTTTTTAATGTTATAATTTCAACAAGATTTTTTTTGCAACGTTTGGTAAACATTAAAAAGTATGAATTAAAATATTTGAAAAGTTGTATTATCACGATTGATTCACTATTTATTTTTGAGAATGTAGTGATAATTCCCAAATTTACCTTTATTAAATACCAATAATATTCATGTATTTAATATATTATCATAAACTTTATTAGTAATAAAATTTCAAATTAAATCTTTATTAATAATATTTTAATTGAAAAAATTATTTCATATTTTTTTACATGTATTTTTCATCATATCAAATCCAATCTAATAGTAGTGATTGAATCTTGTTTCGATTTGTATAGGTATTGTTGCTAACGTAGGAAGATGTGGATTCGACAGTATTGAAACTCATTATCTTCTCATTTATGAGTTGGGAATAAATTATATATAATTCTACATATTGTGGCAAAAAAAAAAAACAAATATGACTAAACCTATAATAAAATTGTTAAAAAATACTCTATAATAAGATTATTAAAAAAATACTCTCTAATAGGGCCAACCTCCCTTAAAATAAAAATTCTTTTATCTAAGGTCTTTAAAATTTTTAAATTCTAAATCAATAAAAATAAAATTATTCTTTGAGCCACTAAAAATATAAAAATTAATTTAATTATTTAAAATTATAAAAATATAAACTACTAAAATAATAAATTATATTTTTATTATAAAAAATTATAATTTAATTTCCACCTCCAAATGTATATATATCTCAGGTTATTCTCGGGTTGGTTGGTTGATAGTATTTATTTTTCAGCTTCAATTATTGATATTTTTCTAATAAATATATTTTTAATATAAAGAAGAGCGGCAATGGAAGGATCTAGAAACCCTAATTAAGTTTCATATATTAACTCTCTTTAAGTGCAAGCTCAGAGCAGTGCCTCACTTTGATCTTTTTCTTCTCTCTTCAAATTCTAACCTCGAAAGCTTTCGAGATTCTCATTTTGCTAAGCGTATTTTAGATCGGGAGTTTAGAGGTTATTCATTAATGGCGGATACAGAGACATTTGCTTTCCAAGCTGAGATCAATCAGCTTCTTAGCTTGATCATCAACACTTTCTACAGCAACAAAGAGATCTTTCTTCGTGAGCTCATCAGCAACGCATCCGATGTAAGTTTCCTTTTTATGGTATTTTCCGTTTTTAAAAACTGAGAAATATTGAGTTTTTGTTTTTGTTTTTAATTTCCTTTTGAATGCTTTTTTAAATGAATCTGATATTTCGTGATTTGATGATGATGGATTTTTTTTGTTTGTTTATTCTTCATGATGGAAGCTATAGGTTTTGTTTAGGGTTATTCTGACATTTAATACTGGATATCTGTTCATTGGTTATTCAATTTGATTTGCATATGGCTTTTATTACTCAGTAAAAAAAATTTAGATTTGACATTTGATGTATTTTTATCATTACGGATAAAAGTGAGTGATTTTGTATGCATAAAAGTTAGTCGAGAGTGATAATTTTCTAATCTTTTATAAAAGCTTCATGTTGTTAGTTTCAAATTGTGCTCTTTATTGGTGTTTGTGAGTTGTAAAAAAGTGAGTGAAGATGATCTCGTGAATCTAATTTTGTTTAACATACTGCAAATTAAGGGGCCTTTAGGTATGATTAGTAATTAAAATAATGTTAAACCTGTTCCTGGTAGCTTGTTTAGTCAATACATGATACGCTATGTTCATTTGTTGTTCAAATGACTGATTTTTTAGACTTAAAAGTTGGTTTGAATTTGTGCTCTTTATTGGTATGGATGAATAGTGAATAAAAATGATCTCGTAAATCTAATGTGCATAAAATAATGCTAGTAGTTCTTATAATCTTATACTTGTTCGCTGTAGGCTTTGGATAAGATCAGATTTGAGAGCTTAACAGACAAGAGCAAGCTCGATGCTCAACCTGAGCTCTTCATCCACATTATTCCAGACAAGACTAACAACACACTGTCCATCATTGACAGTGGTGTTGGCATGACTAAGGCTGGTAAGTGTGTTCTTGTGTATTGGAGTATCAACTATTGTGCATTTAGTTGTGGAGTTTCATGTAAAATGGGAATCTAATGCATTTATATATTTCTGTTGTTTAGATTTGGTGAATAATCTTGGTACAATCGCAAGATCTGGTACTAAGGAGTTTATGGAAGCACTGGCTGCTGGTGCTGACGTTAGTATGATTGGTCAATTTGGTGTTGGTTTCTACTCAGCATACTTGGTTGCTGAGAAGGTTATTGTAACCACAAAGCATAATGATGATGAACAATATGTGTGGGAGTCCCAAGCTGGTGGTTCATTCACTGTTACCAGGGATACTTCCGGGGAGAACCTTGGTAGGGGTACAAAGATAACTCTGTTTTTGAAAGAGGATCAGCTTGAGTACCTTGAGGAGCGATGTTTGAAGGATTTGATTAAGAAGCATTCTGAATTTATTAGCTACCCGATTTCCCTTTGGATTGAGAAGACCACTGAGAAGGAGATTTCTGATGATGAAGATGAGGAGGATAAGAAGGACGAAGAAGGGAAAGTTGAGGATGTTGATGAGGAGAAAGAGAAGGAAGAAAAGAAAAAGAAGAAGATTAAGGAGGTGTCGCATGAGTGGTCTTTGGTGAACAAACAGAAGCCCATCTGGATGAGGAAGCCTGAGGAGATTACCAAAGAGGAATATGCTGCTTTCTACAAGAGCCTTACAAATGACTGGGAAGAGCATTTGGCTGTCAAGCACTTCTCAGTTGAGGGGCAACTTGAGTTCAAGGCTGTCCTCTTTGTCCCCAAGAGGGCTCCTTTTGATCTCTTTGACACAAGGAAGAAGCCCAACAACATTAAGCTCTATGTGAGACGTGTCTTTATCATGGACAACTGTGAGGAGTTGATTCCTGAATTCCTCAGCTTTGTTAAGGGTATTGTCGACTCAGAGGACCTTCCTTTGAACATCTCAAGAGAAATGTTGCAGCAAAACAAGATCTTGAAGGTTATCCGCAAGAACTTGGTAAAGAAGTGCATTGAGCTCTTCTTTGAAATAGCAGAGAACAAGGAAGATTACAACAAGTTTTATGAGGCATTCTCGAAGAACCTCAAGCTTGGTATCCATGAGGATTCTCAGAACAGGACTAAAATTGCCGAATTGCTCCGCTACCACTCCACCAAGAGTGGTGATGAGATGACCAGCTTGAAGGACTATGTCACCAGAATGAAGGAGGGTCAGAATGATATCTACTACATCACTGGGGAGAGTAAAAAGGCCGTTGAGAACTCTCCCTTCCTTGAGAAGCTGAAGAAGAAGGGTTATGAGGTCCTTTACATGGTTGATGCTATTGATGAGTATGCTGTGGGACAGCTCAAGGAATTTGAGGGCAAAAAGCTTGTGTCAGCTACCAAGGAAGGTCTTAAACTTGATGAGAGTGAGGATGAGAAGAAGAAGAAGGAAGCTTTGAAGGAAAAGTTTGAGGGTCTTTGCAAGGTCATCAAGGATGTGCTGGGTGACAAGGTTGAAAAGGTTGTGGTTTCTGATCGTGTGGTTGACTCACCTTGTTGTTTAGTGACTGGCGAGTATGGTTGGACTGCAAACATGGAGAGAATCATGAAGGCCCAGGCTTTGAGGGATAACAGCATGGCTGGTTACATGTCAAGCAAGAAGACGATGGAGATCAACCCGGAGAACCCTATCATGGAAGAGCTGAGAAAGAGAGCCGATGCAGACAAGAATGACAAATCTGTGAAGGACCTTGTTCTCCTTCTCTTCGAGACTGCTCTCCTCACCTCTGGCTTCAGCCTTGATGACCCTAACACCTTTGGCAACAGAATCCACAGGATGCTGAAACTCGGCTTGAGCATTGACGAGGATGCAGGTGAAGCTGAAGCTGATGCTGATATGCCCCCATTGGAGGATGCTGATGCCGAAGGCAGCAAGATGGAAGAAGTTGACTAAGCACCACTCTTCTTATTGGAACTTTTTACTAGTTTTTTTTAATTATTATTGAAGGTATCCTTAGGTTTAATATTTTGTTTGGTGCCTTTTTGGGAGGTTTTGTTAGTGATTATGGAGAAAGTTCTTAATGATAATTGCTGTTCTGTTTCTGGTATATTTATACATTTTTTATCGGTGCCTTATCTTTGGTGCTTGCTTAGAATGGTTGCTGTTGCCATTTGTTTTCTTTAAATGGTTTTTAGACATTGCTTCATCAGGTCTTTTTTTTAATATTGAATGGTGCAAAGCCTTGTTCAGATATCCAGTATTGTATGCAGCAGCAGCAGTAGGTGTATTTTCTGTTGATTTCCACAAACAAAAATGTGAATAATTGAGGTCACGGCTGCAGGAACTTCTGCGAATCACCAAGTAGGAAATACCGTCGACAATGAGCCGAAGGTGCCGAGGAAATTAATCAAGCATGCAATGTAAGCACCGTCGACACGCATAGCCACGCCGACTCACAATTGTGTTAATCTTCCTTTTTCGGTTTGAATAGCCTTATCACAACTCATTCAACACATCTAAATCCAATACCATTTTGATTTTGGATAAATCCTGCTTCCTTTGATCCTTCTTCCGTTATACTTTGTTGTCTTAAGCAGAGGGTGCTTCAGAAGACTCTTGCACCCTTTGATTTTGTGTTACAGATCACCAATAGCGCACCTTCAACCTACCTTGACCAATATCACAAAAACGATGTCAAGAATTGATGTCGTTTCTGGGAATCCTTCATGGATTCTTCTGCTAAGCAACCTAGCCTGATCGCCACTGATCCAAACAACTTTGAACCTAGATCATAAACAACAAACACAAAAAAACAAATCCAATGGTTCATAAAAACAATATAAAAGTTCAGTCATCCTCGACAACAGAAGTAGTCGCTTGACTAATTATAACATTCTATTCAAAGCCTAGGGTAGCATCTAGAGTAGCTTCCTTCGTAGTCTCTCATTATTCTCAAGTGGAGCAGCAACAGTAGCACGAAGCTTCACTCTTTTTAAGAAGGGTTCTAACACGGAATGCAACAACTCATGAGGAAATCTAATGGCCCATACTTTAGCTGCATTTCCAGAAGCGTCCATTCGCGGTGGCATTGTCTGGTGTTGATTATCTGCTTGAGTAGATCTTCATTCTCTGCTGTCTCAACAGGTAGCTCCTTCATTACCCTCTTCAGCTCCTCAGACAATGCTTTGTCTCTCTCTCCAACAGTGCCAACTCTTTGTACAAGACGAAGCTACAAAGCAGTATGAAATTTTAATTTTTTATAATCTATCATCTTTATAATTTTTAAAAAATTAAATTAAATTTTATAATTTTATGGAGTTAAAATATAATTTTACTTTTATTAATTTAAAATTTTAAAAAATTTAAAGGCTTAAATAATAATTTTATATTTTAAGGAGAGTCGGGCCTATGCCAGCCCCCTTTAGATTTGTCAGTGTCTTTATTCTTGCTCTTAATAACATAATGCAACACCCTAAAAATTTTAGTATTGAATTCATGTTGATATGAGATAAGTTTAGTGAAAATTTTTCAAACTATTCATATAATATTAGTAAAATAAAGGTTTAATTCACGATTTCACTTATAAAGTATTCTCATTTTTTTATTTTGGTACCTAATTTTTTTCCAATTTGATATCTAAAATACACTCAAATCCCCAATTTTGTATATGTCTCCCTTATATTTTTTAGTTCATTTCCTGATAAATGATTAAAAAATTCTTATAACTAATCACAAAAGCGCCATGTACATTTTTATGTAAAATAAATATTTTCTTTTACTAAATGCATATACACATTAAAAATATAAAAATGGAATTAAATATATTAAAATTATAAAAAATAAAAAAGATAAAAGAGACATATAAATTATAATTTTTTATAAAATAAGATTGATAAAAATAGGATAACTGAAAAGAAATTAGTTGAAATTAATAATATTACTACTAAAAGTGTAAAAAATGTAAAATTATTTTAAAATTTTTTAAAAATTAAATTATTTTTATGAAACTCTAAAATATATAATTATATAATTATAAAATTCTAAAAAAATTTAAATACCTTTTTAATTTTTATATATTATTTTGACTTTTAAAATTTTAAATTATATATTTTAAAATTTTTAAAAAATATTTCTAAGTTTTAAAAAGTATATATTATATATGATTTTTTTTACATTCTTAATCAATATAATATATATAATAGTAAAAAATTAAAAAAGGGACACATTGCATGTTCTAAATGAGCTATGTTGCCAGTCAATGTTGGTCAATGGTTAGTCAAAGTCAAAAGTATTTTTTCATATTATAATTTTTTATTTTTAAATTTAAATTTAATAATTTATTTTAAATAAAATTAATTGCCATGTGACATTTTTTCATTGGCCAAAGTTGCTTAACAGTTTTTTTTTTTAATTTCTATTACAAATGGACCAAAAATAGAGGAAATTGATACCTTTGGTAACAAATTAGGGCAAAAAAATTTAGGTATCAAAATGGAAAAATAGGTATTCTTCAAGGGCTAAATTGTGAATTAAGCCTAAAATGAATTGTTTCAGAAAATTAAGATGAAATGATAAAATTTAGATTTTTAGTATTGTTATGCATCATGGACTTCTTTGAATTTTTAATTCCGAGACTAAATTGAATGCTTGATTGAACTAGTTCGTGCTAACAACCACTATTAGGCTTTGGATCCAACTGGACTTCTGAGCCAAAATTAGGGTGTTACACATAATGTAATTGGTCTCTTTTCTGGTGACTATCCTCATTCAAATACTTATTCTTTAAAACTTCCAATTCCCCCTCCAACAATTAAATTTTTTGCTCCAAGTTTTTTCTCTCATTCGTTATAAAAAAAACCAACACACAAGTAAGAAAATAAAAGGTAGACTAAAAATATATGAGTAGAGGGACGTATGTCTTTGCCACTTGAGGGAAGGTGCGATTTCTATAACCTTCAAGCTCATTTACAGGCTAGTACCTTAAAGGCTATTCAAAGGGGTGGAGGCAACAACGTTCAGAGGAACATATTTCAACGAAGAAGTAGCTACAAGTGAAGATTCTTCAACTAAGGGAACAAGTTCAACACTTGACAATCTAGGGATGTTCTTGTCTAGTGTTTTCCTAAAGGGTTCTTCCAAAGACCTTCTACCCTTCTTTGCATAGATATTAAAAACCCAAGTTCAAATTGGTAATAGAGCCAAAAGTTGGTACGTTAAGTATACAACTTCTGCATGACATAACACCACTTACAATAGTGGAATTCATAGCCCAAATATGGTAAATGATATCCTTTCATCGGCATTACATGATAAATTGAAAAGTAACATTGCCACGAGTCATTTGTCCATGACAATGATTTAATTGTTATTTGTTAGTAATTAACATTTTTATTTAGGAAGATAGTAATGGTTACTATGAGAAGTTAGCTAAAATTTATATATCAGATATTGTCAGATTATACGGTGTGCCATTGCCTATTATTTCAGACCGAGACTCAAGATTTACCTCCAGATTTTGGGGTAAGCTACATTAAGCCCTTAGTATGAAACTGAATTTCAGTATAGCGTTTCATCCTCAGACTGACGGACAATCAGAACAAATGACTCAACTCAAAGATATGTTACGATGTTGTGTGATTAAATCTGAAGGTAGCTGGAAAAGCTTCCTACCGTTAGCTAAGCTTACTTACAACAATAGTTATCATTCGAGCATTAAAATGACATCTTACGAGGTTTTATATGGTCATAAATGCAGAACTCCTCTATGCTGGTTAGAGTTGAATGAAAGAAAGTTAACAGGAATTGATTTGATATAAGAAATAAAAGAAAATATCTAGATTAGTTGAGACTGTTTGAAAGTTGCTTTCGATAGAAAAAAGTCTTATATTGACTTGAAAAGAAAAGACATTGAATTTTAGATTGGTGATAAAGTATTTTGAAAGTTTTGCATTTTGACAGAAAAGAAAAACTCAATCCGAGGTTTATTGGGTCGCATAATATTCTTGGAAAAATTGGACCTATAGCGTATCAACTAGCTTTACCTCTGTAATTAGACAAGATTCATAACGTCTTCCACGTATCGATGTTATGAAGATATAGATCCTATCCATCCTATGTGTTATCTCCTGATGAAATATCCTGATTTGATGTTTAGTGAAGAATCGGTAAAGATTCTAGCTCGAGAAATAAAATATTTAAGAAACAAACATGTGGCACTAGTGAAAGTATTATGGCATCATCACAGTACTTAAGAGGCTACGTGGAAGCCGGAAGAAACTATGTAACAACCCAATTTTTAGTAGTTCCAGAAACTATGATTTCACAACTCCATTTCCATAGTTTAAGTCCATAAATATTAATATTTAATACTTACAATGTTAATATAGAAATGTATAGTTAATTAGGGTACAAGGACTAAATTATAAAAATCTTATCACTATAGATTTTAAATAGCTAAAAGATCAAAAAGGTAATTAAACCATTTTAATTACTTCAAATAGTGGTGGATGTATTTAAAACTCACTAACTTTAGTTGATTACACTTAAGGTTTAATTAATTAAGTTTTTATTAATTAATTATGATTAATCAAGTTAATTAAAGGTATATAAGCAAAAATTAAAAGAAAAACAAATCATTTTTTTTTCTGCACCGTCTTCTTCACCAAACTAAAAGGGAGAAATAGGGTTTCAAAAGCTTCAAAGTTTCAGCAACTATTAGGTATGCTCAATTAAGTTCTTTTCGTGTAATTTTTATGTTTTTGTGGTCATGAGAGCTTGATTTAGCTAGCTCAGGTACCAATTTGTAAAATTGTTGAAGTTTTTTAAAGTTCCAATTGATGATTTCTTAAATAATTTGATGTTAAATTGATAAATTTTAAACTTAAATATGTAAAACAGACCAGATTGTAAAGTTTGATTGTTAATTTTGTCAAAAATGACTAAAATGTATAAATTGAATATTTGATATGAAATTTTTGTAATAATAGATAATAGAGGGTCTAGAAGGATGTGATTGAGAGTAGCTCTAAAATCGAAGCTCAAAATTGAAAGTTATTATTATTTCGATTTTAGGGACTAAATTGAATAAAATTTAAAATTTTATGGGCATTCGAAAAGATAGAATTTAAACTAGTTCATACATATTATGAGATGATATAAAAAATTTTATATTGATTAATTGAATTAAATAATTATATAGATCGAAAATTGAACCAAACCAGAGAAATTGAGGAAAAGTAAAAATTGTCGATTAGTCCTTAAAGACTCGTTTATTTATTGTTTTGCCAGGTAAGTTCATATGAAAATTATTAAATTATTTTTTGAATTGTATTGTTTCAATTGCGTGTTTATATTTAAGTGAAATTGGTGAAATTAGCATATTTGAGTTCACATGGACTGAATTGAAAACTATGAAAATATTGGTTATTACAAATAGGTACGGAGTATCAATGTGAATGTTGAATGTTTATAGCACTTGTATGAAATATGTAAACTAGTACAAGTTTTGTTAATGATATGTAGATGAAAATAGTACCCTTGTGAACTTAGTAAAAGATTAAGATACGTATGACATGTCATTAGGATTATACACGTAATTGATCAGGGATTTACATGATGATACGAGATCTAGCATTTGTTACAGATTCTCAAGTTATATGTATCGTTTGTTTAGCTTGGACTGGTAACCTCGATACGATGCCAGCTTGTGTAAGCATTTTCGATAAAATGTCAGGTTGTGTGAGCAAAATATTCCCATGTATTTGAGTTCATTTTACTATAGTTCCTTCAGATGAAACTTTAACCTAATGGAAATGGAAATATTAAAATGGTTTGGGCATAGATTGGATTGCATATGCTTTTAAATTGAGTTGCAGTATATGATTACTTACTTAATGATCTTGGTATGTAAATTAACTAACCTATTTGGTTGTATATGTTTATGTGTATTAGTTGCATCAAAGTATGTTAAGGAAAGCCAATTAAATGCCAATGTGTTTAATAATCTAGCTTGTTGAATTGTTAAGGTAAGTAATGTAAATTTCATATGAACTTACTAGGCATTTTATATGCTTACCTCGTTGTTTTTCCTTTCCCTTGTAGATCAATACTTTGTGGAAAACATCAAGTCAGATTGCCTCGAAGCTCACACTATCCTTAATTTGATATCTTTTTGATTTTGAGTTTTGGGATCATGACATGTTTATAGGGATTAGATGTTAAGGAAATGGTCACTATGTTGATCATTTGGTACGTTTGATATTTGTGGCAAATATTGAGTTGTTGAAAAATTGGTATGTACTAGATGGTGTATGAAATAGCTAATGCTTAATGTGGTTTAATTGATGATTTTAAACTTGAACATGACATTTGATATGCTAAAAGTTAAACATGGAAGAAATGGTAAGTTGAATGAATAGATGTGCCAATATGCTAAAGTGTTTGAAATGAAAATGAAATGACATTGTTGGACTCAATTTTTACCCAGCCCAAACCACTAGAAACTAAGACCCAACAAGAGCAGACCTAAACCTAAGTACCCATTTACAAACATGGCCCAAATGGCCCAAAACACAAACAGATTTCAAAAAACTCTAAGAGCCATCATTTGCAACCGAGGCAGTCCCCAGGCACCGCACGTCATGCGACTCTCCGCGTCGTGCACCACTCTACCTCCACGTTAGAGTCCACACCTAGCACGTACCTGCAAACAAGCAAAAGAGGTTGAAAAATCAGCTATAAAAGGCAAATTGGATCAAGTGTAAAGGGATCTTTTTTTTTCCCGATTTTTAGACATACACAATAGCAAAACGTACAAGAGTAATTGATATCAATAAAAAATCAGATTGAAGGCCTAGAAGGTTGTTTTTTTATTCTTTTCCATTTCGCATTTCTCCCTTTTTTTTTTGTTTTTCTTGCTTTCTTTTCCTTGCAAACTGTTTTTACATCAAAATCGGGGAAGAAAAGCTTACCTGGCCTTACCCCGTGGTTCAGTGTCAGAGGTGGAGGCGCAGAAGCACCGATGACCCTCGTGAGCGGCATCTCAAATCAGAGACGAAACCCTAGCAGAGGGTGAGTCTAAAAAAAGGTTTTGAATTTTCTTGAAAATAATCTGCAAGGCTGTTGTTTTGGGGGGGTTTCTTTTTTTTAGCTTTTACATACGGTTAAAATAGCACCATTTGGTGCTGGGCCCACATGTTTGACCCAAAAGGGGAAATTTGCGCATTGAATCCTCCCCTTCGCGCTAGTGATCAATTGGGCCTTGCTTGTGCTTTCTTGGATTCTTTAAATTCATCCCTAGAATTTGCGTGTCATTCCAGTTTAGTCCGCGTTTAGGTGCAGTGTGTTGGGACTTAGGGAATTTGCATTTTTAGTTCTTGCTTGTTAGTGCTTATCTAGTTCAAGTCCTGGATTTTATTTTAATAATTCGATTTGTTTTAAACTATTCTCTAAATTTTGTTTTTGTTTCAATGGAGTTCTTTCTTAGTTTTTTTTAAAATTCTTTTACTCTTTTTTTTATTTATCTATTTTAATATTTTACATTTTTAAAAAAATTGTTTTATTTTGTAATTTGTTTATTTTAAATTTTTTTATATACAATTTATTTCTTCTAAAATCTTATTTTACTACATATATATATTTAAAAAAACACTATGATTCATTATTTTTATATTTTATACTCATTAAGTTTCTACTTTATGTGCATTATAAGTTGTTAACAAATATTTTTATGATTATTGATTTTATACTATATAGATTTATCTGGTACTAATAGTTCATTTATACTTTATCGGTATGTATATTATTTGTTTTAAAATTTGGCCTGAGCATACGTTGCAATTTTTATGTACATTTTGATGTCACATTTTACTAATTTTAGTTGTAAATTGTTTTGTACAACATTTATGTTAAATTTCAGCTCATAATATTTCTTTTGAAATTCATTTATATTAAATTTTATATTTATGCATTAATATTTATATATTACTGTTTGCTTATTGTTGTTTTTATGCATTTTAATTTTTATATTTGTACCTTTGTATTATAGTCGATGAACTGTGAGCTATGATATTTATTGTTTGTTTCAAATTGTTTATTTAATTTTTTTTCTATTTTCAAATAAATCGTATAAATATGCTCCACCGCTTTTATAACCACTCGTGTTTCAAAAGAACCCTCTCAATATAAGGAAATATTTCGTATTTGGGGAGTTTGAGAGATCGTGCTCAATCGTGCTGGGTTTCTTTTTTTTCCTTCGAGTAAAATATGGAATATCCTCTTTTTTTGAAATTTCATCCACGTTTTCTTAAACTAAAACGAGGCAATATTTCGTATTTGGGGAGTTTTGAGAGATCGTGCTCAATCGTGCTGGGTTTCGTTTTTTTCATTCGACTACAATATGGAATATCCTTTTTTGAAATTTCATCCATGTTTTCTTAAACTAAAACAAGGCAATATTTCGTGTTTGGAAGTTTGAGAGATCGTGCCCAATCATGTTGGGTTTCGTTTTTTTTTCATTCGACTAAGATACGGAATATCCTTTTGACATTTCATCCATGTTTTCTTGAATTAAAATGAGGCAATGTTTCGTATTTGGAAATTCGATAAATCGTGCCCAATTGTGTTGGGTTTCGATTTATCGTTTGGGCCGAATAGCCAAATATCCTTTTTAAAAGTTTTAAGTGCATGTGTTTTGGAAATCCTGAGATGATCTTGTGTCGAGGGTTCAAAATATTGTATCCAATCGTGCTGGACGTAATATTTTATTCCTTCTAAGCGAGAGAATCTCAATATCCAATTCAAGTTATCCAAACATTTTAAAGGAATTGTATTTTAAAATCTTTTTCAAATTTTCAACATTAGGATGTTAATTGATCAATACGGTACCAATTTTGGGCGTTGCGAGGGTGCTAATCCTTCCTCGCGCATAACTGACTCCTGAATCCGCTTTCTAGTTTTTCGTAGACCAAAAATGTTGTTTTAATAAACCAAAATGCTTTATCAAAATGATCGATCACAAGGTGACCCGATCACACCTAAACAAAAAAGGATTGGTGGCGACTCCATTTTCGTTTTAAAGTCGACCTCTGTTTTTCAAAATAAAAATGGTTTCGACAGCTTGGCGACTCCACTGGGGACATAAGAGAGTCAAGCCGTAAAATTGATCATTTTTCTGTCATTTTATCAAAATTTAAAAATTTGGTTTTTAACATACGATTCTTTCATCGCATTTCGTGGGTTTTATGGTTCACCATTTTATTCATGTTTTGTACTTTGAGTTTTTATATCCCCTTGCATCATCTTGCATGACTGTTGTGGTCGTACCCTTTAAGTGGGAGTGAAAAACTATTTCCTTCGTGAGGTTTTCACCTCCATGCAGGATAGTGGATCGCTTTCGGGATACATCTGTACTTATGTCTTCGTGAGGTTTTTACCTCCGTGCAGCCATAGGGAAATGTATTCCCCTGAACTGAACTCGGCCCATATGAACCTATAATGGGTGAGGACCGAGGAATCTGCTGGTTCAGGTACCCTTTTCTTTAGAACCAAACCACATATAACGAGCCTTAAGAGTCCACCTTAGGTAGAGTCATTCCAAACTTTAGCAATCACCCAAACTGGTGTTTGATTATTTCTTTCCATTTACTTTGACTTTTATATTTGGTATACGATACTGACTTGTTATGTTTTATTTTGGCCATAATTGCATGTCATTTCATTCATAAGAGGCGTCGATTCACGTTTGATTACTAATTTAGGGAGCTTGTTATGGAGAACGAATTTCTTGATAAAGTAGAAGATAATGCGGTTGTCCGTATATGGTCTAAGAAAACACAATTAAAGAAGGGGGACAGTCTTGCCGAGGGGTATACATCAGAATTATGTGATTACACCCGCATCAGTGTGACTCAAAATGATCTCTGGGAATTAAAGGAGATATGAGACCAGTGGGATGAAGAAACCAAGAGGTTGTTCTATGGTAGTTATGGGGATTTACCCTACTTACTTGACATCAAGGTAGACGAACACTTATGCTGGGCTCTCGTTCAGTATTAGAATCCTGCCTACAGTTGTTTTACCTTTGGGAGGGTAGATAAGGTACCTACTGTAGAAGAATATACAGCTCAACTTCATTGTTCGAAGGTTCAGGTCGATAGAGTTTATTCCAGGGATGCTAATGCCTCACATTTTGTAAAGAAATTGATGAATGTTACAGAGATGAGTGAGCAGTGGATTGCAACAAGGGTCAAGAAAAAAGGGGGAATGTAAGTGCATCCCATGGAGGAGTTTGAGGGAGTTGATTCTAGTGCATCCTGATGCAAAGAGGAGAGTTGATGTTTTTTCTTTGAGCATCTATAGTTTAATGATTTTCCCGAGGGCATTAGGGCATGTAGATGAGGCAGTCTCGGATCTTTTTGACCGATTAGGCAAAGGAGTCACACCTGTTCCGGCAATCTTGGCCGAGACATTTAGATCTTTGAATGCATGCAGGAGAGTTGGAGAAGGCAGATTTATAGGGTGCGCTCAGTTATTGTTAGCTTGGTTTCATAGCCATTTCTGGAAAGCGGATAAAGTTTCCTATTCGGGTTTTCTCTGAAAGTTATTCCCCGTTAAGGGAGATAGCGGTTACGCCTAGGAGAGATGACATATCAGAGGAGAATTGGATCGCACTCCTCCAAAATCTCCAAGAGGAGGTTGTTGAGTGGAGAGCTCATTGGTTGGTTCCCGATGAGATCTTCTATTGGTGTGGGAGTTTTGATTGGGTATCTCTATCTGGAATTTGGAGAGCTGTTGGATATGCTCCCTTACTCGCACAGAGGCAATACAGATTGAGACAGTTCATACCGGCAACGCATGGGCTAGTTCAAATTGAATTCACGTATGTAGGAGTTAACTGCAAGAAAAAGATTAAAAAGATTTTTAGCGCTTGGAGCCAGACTCGTCGAATGAAAAGAGTTGTTGTAGGTCCAATGATGACCTTCGAATAAGACAGTTGGCGGGGTAGAAGAGTTAATGATAATATCCCTAGACCAGGGCAAGAAAGCACTCGACCAATGCAAGAATACCTACAAGTAGTCTCCTCTGAGTTAGAAATCATAAAACAGGATTTTAAAAAGAGGAATTTGGAGTTAGGGAAAAAGATAGAACAATTAGAGGAGGAAAAGATGTATTTGAGGTTAGATGTCGATGTTCAGAGACTCGAGGCCGATAAGTTAAGAAAGGGAAAAGGAAGGCCAAAGAGAACTTAGACGGATTGAAGACTGACTACAAAAAGCTGCATATGTCAATGAGAACAGGTGGATTGAGAAAGACATCAGAGCAGTGGTAGCAAGAAATTCAAGTTGAAAAAGCTAGAGCTGATAAATGGGAGAAGAGGTGTAACGTCCCCCCTACCCGAGACCGTTGCCGGAGTCAAGCAGGAGACATTACAAAACTTATCTTAGCACTTAAACAGTTTTCGTAGTAAACTATCCATCTGCGTCACAGTCGCTAAAAAATCATATCTCGAGTTACGAAACTCGAAATCCAATTCGTAAATTTTCCTGAAACTAGACTCATATATCTACTTACTAATTGTTTTCTAGAATTTTTGGTCAGGCCAATTAGTACAGTTTATTATAAGAATTCTCCCCTGTTTCAGGGTTCAGCTACTCTGACCCTTGTGCACTTCGAATCAAATTTCTTCCTGTACAGAAATCCAATGACTATGCCATTTGTTTCAATTAAAAATAGACTCAATAATGAATCCATACATATAAAGTTTGAGTCCTAATTCTTAATACACAATTTATGGTGAATTTCTAAAGTCAGAACAGGGAATCCTGAAATTGTTCTAACCCTGTTTCACCAAAACGTAAATATCTCATAAAATACAACTCTTTTACCAATTTTGTTTCTTCCATATAAAAATAGATTCATTAAGCTTCAATTACATATTTTATTCATCATCTAATTCACTTTATAATATTTTTGGTGTATTTTCAAAGTTGGACTACTGTTACTGTCCAAATCTATTTTAGTATAAAATGTTGATAACTAAGTTTATAACATCTTCATGTCTTCTTTCTACAACATTTACCAACAATTCCTCTTATTACTCTTCACTAACATATCAAAACATACCATTCTTAAGGTTTTGGTAACATTTACAAAACATACCAAAATATCATTTAACAACTTAGATACTTTCAATATAACCAAAAGACATCCTAGGTACAATGCCATTTTCCAAAAAGATAGAAACTTCACCAATTTGAGTTTGGGGATCGGCTTGTATGCTGAGTCCTTATACTTTCGTACCTAGCCTGCGCACGGAAACAAACCGTACGCTGAGAATACTCTCAGTGGTATTTCTATAAACAATAGCTTAATCAACTTTAAAACATGGTAATTCAAACACATTATTGCATTTATTCAATATCAATCAGTACTTTAATAACCTTTACTTTATTTACCCTTATTAACATAACTCGGACACTAACGGATACACGGATCCAACCCACACTCCGGGATAAGCACATAGTGCTTCATCGGAACAAATCCGGAACTTTAACATTATAGTACACAAAGTACTTCATCGGAACAAATCCGAACTTTAACAAGAGTCGACACATAGTGTCTCATCGACTCAATGTCGAATATCCCAATACTTCCAATTCCTATGACATGTCAACTATATCCGACTAGCCCGACAATCGTTAATAGGGTATTCAAAATCACATTCATTTCAATATGGTAAAAATACTTACCTCATTCACATTTTCATACAATATAAATATCAAATATAGCAATAACGATTAAGCTCGGTTTATAGAAATACAAACCACTATTTATCGAATTTAATCGATATCTTCGTTCACTTTCTCTTTTCCTTCTTTGATGACGATCCGTGCTACGTTTGCTACTAACAATCATACAATTAAAATTCATCAATATACTAATTCATAAAACACATTTTCACTTTCTATCAAACTTTTACAAAAATTCCAATTTCGTCCTTTTTCCATTACTAATCTTTTTCTTTAACTTAAGCTTCATATTCTCTTTTAATCAACTCATTAACAATTTCTAACTCATAAAATTCATTATAAAACATAAATTTTGAGCTCTATTCAACTTAATCTCTATTTAAACCTAACTTAGAATTCTTTTAATAAATCACTCAATTTTCACTTCTAACTTCAATTCCTATCAATTTAACCCATAAAACCTCAATTTATTCAACTAAATCAATATCTAAAAATTTTCTATTTTTCTTCATTTTAACCTCATACATGTAGAACTTTGAATTAGGCATCCATAAACATAAAAATCATAAGAAAATGAGCTAAAACAACTTACCAATTAAACTTTAGGGCCTTAATCCTCAAATTTCCTTTTCTTTTCTTTCTTTCTTTCCTTCTTTCTTTCTCACGTTTGCTCTCTATAACTCTTTCTATGTTTCTTTACTCATTATTATTTATTCATTATACTATATTATATTATTATTAACCTATAAAAATATAAATTAACATGTGTAATAGCTATAACATAAAATATCTTATAGCTATTACACATATATACCAACTATTACACATGTTATATCATACATTCACACACATGGCACTTAGGGTCTAATTGCTAGATTAGTCCCTTTTACTTCTTTAATCTATAATTAAACTTTTATTCCTTATGCAATTTAATCCTTTAAACTAAATTCAAGCTACTTCACTTAATTAAACACTAAATAACCATTCAACTATAATTCATAAATATTTCTAATAAATATTCATGAATAAATTTCACTAAACAAGACTCAAGACTCAATTTCCGATACCGTAACTTTCGGTTCATTACAAGAGGTTTCATGATGCTCGGGCACTTGAAAGCGCATTGAAGAAGAGTTTGGCTGAGGGCCAAGATGAGAAGCAGATGTTAACGGCTTGGGTAGCAGAGTTAGAAAAGGCGCTGCATCAAAATCGTGGTCGTAAATTTGACATTGAGCTAGGGGCAAGCCTGAGTAGAATTAAGGATTTAAAAGGAAGGGTAGAAGAACTCGAGTTTGCATTACAGAACTGTGAATTTCGAATTGAATTCCTTGAGACAAATAATGAATAGTGGAAGGAACAGTTCTGTCGATCGCAAGACCAAGTCAAGGATAGAGATTATATCATGGGTGAAGCCGTGGCTCAGATCCGAGAAGTGGTCTATCATTTACAGACCTTAGTAGTTCAAGCTGATGTATTAAGTGTGAAGTATGAGTTAGTGTCAGACCGGGGTCTTGAGCTGGCTAGTCTCCTTAAGAGAATTAAAACTTTAAGCATTAAGGCCAAGCCGTATATGTGATCTATTTTATATAAAGATTTTTGTTTTCTAATAAAGTTTTCTAATTGAAATTGAATCAGAATCGACACCTCTTTAGTCTTGTATACATCTCATGCATTTGCATTTCATCACATCATATGTATTAAACTTCACAAAAGGAACCCTGATTAAAAGTAATCGTATTATAGTTACCCTGGAACATCAATACTACACGCGCAAAAAAGCTAAAGCTATGGATTAAAGGCTGGAAAAATTGGAACAAATGCAGAGAGAAATGCAAGAGCGGCTGTAAGCGCAGATGCAAGAGCAACTGGCTAAGATTCAGCAGGATATGAAAGATCGGATGCAAGAATCGCAGAAGAACATGATGAATCAGCTAACTCAGTTGTTGCTCAGAGGGTCAGGTAAAGGGAAGAGCCCTATAGTCAACTTAGATGACGATAGCGAGATCCTTACTTACCCTCCAGGTTTCACTCCAGTGACTACCCCAGTACCACCTCAAAGGGTGTCTGTCAATGTCAAGCCCCAGTATCAGGCCGGTATTTCGGTACCAATGAATTTTCTGACGGGCTCATGTTCTAAACCCGAGGATGATCGAGGTAAATCTTTCGGTCCTCGACTTTGATGAGATGGCAGAGGTAGGGAAGACAAAAGGAGAACTCCCAGAGCAACTGGATGTCCGATACAAATGGCTGGAGGAGAAATTCAAGGCGCTAGAAAGCGCAGATTATCAATGTGGTATGGATGCTAAAGAGTTGAGTTTGGTTCCAGACCTAGTGCTCCCTCTGAAGTTCAAAATGCCGGAGTTTGAACAATACAACGGAACCAGTTGCCTTCACATCACAATGTTTTGTTGGAGGATGACTGGTCATGTCAATAATGATCAGTTGCTCGTTCACTATTTCCAGGATAGTCTGAGTGAGGCTGCATCCAAATGGTACAATCAGCTGAGTCGTACCCAAATTAAATCGTGGAGAGACCAAGTACAGGCCTTCATGAAGCAGTATGGCCATGTGACGGACATAGCGCTCGATCGAATCATGCTACAGAACATTGAGAAAAAGTCAAACGAGAGTTTCAGGCAGTATGCTCAGAGGTGGAGGGAAGTCGCTACGCAAGTTCAACCACTTCTCTTGGAAAAAGAGACGACTATGCTTTTCATCAGCACCTTGAAAGCGCCTTTTATCAATCATATGTTGGGAGGCATGACAAAGAGTTTCACGGACAAAGTGATGTCCGGTGAAATGATTGAGAATGCGATAAGGAGTGGAAAAATAGAAGCTGGGGAGAGCATCAGGAGGTCAGCCCTGAAAAAAAGAGAAAATAAGGTCGGCAATATGAGTATGGGTCATGTAAAACCAATCACAGTTAATCAACCAAGAACGACGGCCACCGGCCAGCAAGCTTCGTCAAGACAGGAACCCAATACAAAGCAGAATACGGAGAAGCCCTAGTTTACTACTATGCACATGTTGTATCCCCGTTCTACTTAAAACTGTTGCAGCCTCCATACCCCAAATGGTATGATACAAGTGTCTAATGTGAATATCATGCGGGCGTTACAGGACACTTGATCGAGAATTGCACTTCTTTCAAAAGAGTGGTCGAAAGGCTCATCAACTTGGGTGTTGTCAAGTTCGATGAGATGCCTAACGCGGAAAACCTGTTACCCAATCATACTGTTAATGGGGTAAACGCGGTAGTCGAGAATATGAGAAGGAGAGTTAAGTTGGATGTAGTGGAGGTGAGAACTTCGATGAGGGAGGTTCTGAAAAAGATGGTAGGAAGAGGTCTAGTCATACAAGACTTTGGGAGTAAGTTCCGAGAAGTAGGGAACTATTTTGAGTTCCACGGAGATGAGGACCATAAGATAGAAACATGTAATAAATTCAAGGCCCTGGTACAAGGTCTAATGGACAACAAGGAGATGGAGTTCTTCGAGTTCGCTGAAAAGAAACATGTGTGCGCTTCAGAGGATGGGCTAATAAAGAAGGTCTGTGAAGTCAATCACCCAGTGGTGATCATTTCACGACCGGGAATAAATGAAGTTGGAGCAAGAACGACGCCAAAAGTGGTGATTCAGAAACCGGCAGCTTTTCCTTATAAGGATAACAAAAGGGTGCCTTGGAGTTATAATTGTAATGTGACATTGCCAGGAGAGGGAAGGTTGGCCAGCACACCAAATACAAAAGCCGAGCTTGTAAAAAAGAAGTCTCTGATGTTTGAACAAGAGGAAGGAAGGACAAAACCACTGGTTAATGAACCAGTAACAGCGGATAAAGCTAAAAAATTTCTGAAGTTCCTGAAGCATAGTGAATATAGTATTGTGGAGCAGTTACACAAGCAGCCAGCTCGCACCTCGGTACTAGCCTTACTAAAAAATTTGGAGGCACACCGTAATGCATTGATGAAAGTGTTGAATGAAACTTATGTTGCTGAAAACATTTCAGTGAACAAGCTGGACCATCTCGTCAGCAATATTAGCCCTGACAACTTCATTTCTTTCAGCGATGATGAAATACCGCCAGGTGATACGGGGTCTACCAAGGCTTTGCACATCACTACCTGGTGCAAAGGATATACACTACCGGGGGCATTAATTGACAATAGGTCGGTACTGAATGTCTTACCCCTATCTACATTGAACAAGTTACCCATAGATAGCTCTCACATGAAGATATGCCAGAACATAGTGAGAGCATTCGATGGCACAGAGAGGAAAGTAATGGGTGGGATTGAGATTCCCCTTCAGATTGGACCCAACACATACGAGGTAGACTTTCTCGTGATGGACATTAGGCCTTCTTATAATTGTTTACTGGGGAGGCCTTGGATTCACTCAACGGAAGTAGTTCCATAATCTTTTCACTAGAAGCTGAAGTTGGTGACGGAAGGTCGGCTGATAACTATAAATGCAGAGGAAGACATTATCGCATCTGTTACTAGTAATGCGCCGTACATCGAGAATGATGATGAAGCAATAGAGTGCTCTTTTCAGTCGTTAGAGTTCATAAATGCAAATTTTATCACAGATGGAGGCAATGTCCCAATGCCAAAAATATCAGGAGCCACGACGATGGGCCTACGACCAACGATAAAAAAAGGAGCATTGGCTGGAAGGGGACTTGGAAAATATCTTCATGAATGGGTCAAAGTGCCAGGGTTAGTTGGCAAGTGGGATCGTTTTGGTCTGGGGTATAGGCCAGACGCCAGACAGAAGAATGAAGAGCTAGTGAGGAAACAAGAGAGACGAAGGGCATGATTGAGTGGGGTAGAGGTCAAGTGGGAATCAATGACCTTCCCCCATATTCCAATACGTTCGTGACAGGAAGAATTATGCATCTTAAATTAGAGATGACAGGAGAAAAGACAACTGAAGGTTCGATGAGCAATTTGAGCATCAACGCCATATCGGAGGAAAGGGCTATGAAAAGAAACTTATCAGGCATCCGCCCTTATGAGCTTGGAAGTGTCCTGAATAATTGGACTGCGAAGGAAATTCTTGTAGGTTTTAGAGCTAATACAAAGTAATATTCAGAACACACTTATTGTTTTAAGCCTAGAAACAATAAGAATATTTTGTGAAGTAAGCTCTTGTTCCAACAGCTTTTATTTTCAATAAGAAATGCATTTTTCATATCTCATCTTGCCCAAATCCTCGTTCATATTCTCATCATATTCATAATTATGCCATATAGATAAGCCGCCCTTAGATTCATTCTCTGGATATTTTTTTGTGTTGTAATAGGTCTCCAGATATTGACGTCATGAGCAACACTGTTACAGACTCAGAATGTCTTTTCGAGCCAGATATGTGCTTAGAGGGATCTCAAGATTTTGAAGATGACGAACAATGTGGGTTATCTCTTGATTTGTTAAGGATGGTAGAACGGGAAGAGAAGCAAATTCTACCCCATAAAGAGACGACCGAGAATGTGACTTTAGAAGAAGGAAAATAAGTGAAAACTGGAACTTGAATAACTGAAGAAGTAAGACGAGACCTCATTAAACTGCTACAAGAGTTTAAAGATGTCTTCGCATGGTCGTATCAGGACATACCTGGGTTAAACGCCAACATTGCGGTACATCGTGTCCCCATAAAAGAGGAGTACATGCCTGTTCAATAGAAGCTTCGAAGGATAAGACTCGATGTTGTAGTAAAAATAAAGGAAGAGGTCAGGAAGCAATTCGACGCTAATTTTTTGCAAGTGGTGAATTACTCAGAATGGGTTACCAATGTTGTCCTTGTCCCTAAGAAGGATGGAAAAGTTGGGATGTGTGTGGATTACAGAGACCTAAATAAGGCCAGCCCAAAAGATAATTTACTGTTGCCCCACATTGACACGCTAGTGGATAACACGGCGGGTTACTATTTATTCTCCTTGATAGATGGTTTTTCTGGATACAACCAGATAAAGATGCATCCTGCAGACATGGAAAAGACCACATTCATAACCTTGTGGGGAACATTTTACTATAAGATGATGCCATTCAGGTTAAAAAATGCAGGAGCAACATATTAAAAAGCCATGGTAACCCTGTTTCATGACATGATGCACAACGAGACTGAGGTTTACGTGGACGATATGATCGCAAAATCCCGAACAGAAAAAGAGCACATACAGGTTTTGAGGAAATTGTTCTTGAGACTGAGAAAGTTTCAGATAAAACTCAATCCAACAAAATGTACTTTTGGAGCTAGATCAGAAAAGCTGCTCGGTTTCTTTGTCAGTGAAAAAGGAATTGAGGTTGACCCCGACAAAGTTAAGGCTATACAGCAATTGCCTCCGTCATGCACTCAGAAGGAAGTTCGAGGTTTTCTGGGAAGACTAAATTACATCGTCCAGTTTATGTTGCAACTAACTGAGAAATGCGACCCCATATTTCGTCTTCTCAAGAAACATAACCCAGGTGTGTGGGATAAAGAGTGCCAGAAGACATTTGATAGAGTTAAACAATATTTGTCCAATCCCCCGGTGTTGACACTACCCAACCCGGGTAGACCATTAATATTGTATTTGACAGTATTTGACCACTCAATGGGATGTGTGTGGGCCAACACGATGAGACAGAAAAGAAAGAAAAGGCGATATACTACCTCAGTAAGAAATTCACTGAGTGTGAGATATGATATCTGCCGATTGAGAAGCTATGTTGTGCTTTGGTCTGGACAACTCGGAGATTAAGGCAGTACATGTTGTACCATACGATTTGGTTAATCTCAAAATTAGATCCTCTTAAGTTCATGATGGAGTCAGCTGCTCTGAATAGAAGGATGGCCCGATGGCAAATTTTGCTTTTTGAATTCAACATAATTTACGTGAGCCAAAAGGCCGTAAAAGGGAGTGCGATAGCAGATTTTCTAGCCAGTAGAGCTTTAGAAGATTACGAGCCCTTGAACTCTGATTTTCCCAATGAATATTTAATGTATGTGGCAGCCACTCAAGAAGACACTCCAAAAGATTGTCCTTGGAAACTTAATTTTGACGGAGTGTCAAATGCCGTTGGCAATGAAATTAGGGCACCCCAAATAGAGATCACTATTCGTTTACTTGCAAATTGGATTTTGATTACACAAATAACATGGCAGAATACGAAGCATGTATTATGGGCATCCGTGCGGCCGTAGAGCGCAAAATCAAGGTGTTAGAGGTGTATGGGGATTCTGCACTAGTAATCTATCAGCTCAGGGGTGAATGGGAAACAAGAGACTTAAAGTTGATTAATTACCAAGAGCTGGTTCTAGATTTAATCAAGGAGTTTGATGATATTACTTTCCACTATCTTCCGCGTGACGAAAATCAGATGGTTGATGCCTTGGCTACGTTAGCTTCCATGATCAGAGTAAATAAACAAGAGGGTATGAAGCCGATCCAGATGAGTATTTGTAATGCTCCAGCTCATTGCTGCAATATCAGCGAAGAGGAAAAGAGGGACGATCATCCTTGGTATCAGGATATTCTACGATATGTGAAGAATCGTGTATATCCTGATTAGGTAACCGAAAATGATAAAAGAACATTAAAGAGGCTGGCCGATAACTATGTCTTAGACGGTGAAATCATGTATAAAAGAAGAAAAGACCAAGTGCTACTAAGATGTGTTAACGCTGTTGAAGTAAAGAAAATCCTGGAAGAAGTTCACGAATGTGTCACGGGATGTATGCTAATGGGTTCACAATGGCCAGGCAAATCATGAGATTCGGGTATTATTGGTCTACAATAGAAGGAGATTGCATCAATTATGCCAAGAATACCATAAGTGGTAAATTTATGGTGACAAGATCCATGTGCCTCATTCGCCTCTTCATGTCATGACTTCCCTATGACCTTTCTCAATGTGGGGCATGGATGTCATTGGGCCGATTTCGCCAAAGGCTTCCAATGGACATCGCTTTATCTTTGTGGTCATTGATTATTTCACCAAGTGGGTAGAGGCTGCTTCATACGCAAACGTCATGAAGTTGGCGGTCAGCAAGTTCTTAAAGAAGGAAATCATATGTCGATATGGCATGCCGGAGAGTATCATATCTGATAATGCGTTAAATTTAAATAACAGCGTAATAGTGGAGGTCTGCAGTCAATTCAAAATTAAACGCCACAACTCGTCACCATATCGCCCGAAAATGAATGGGGCAGTTGAGGCAGCTAATAAAAATATAAAGAAGATCGTGGGGAAAATGGTTGAGACCCACAAGGATTGGCATGAAGAGCTACTATTTGCTCTCCATGCCTATCGTACGTCGATCAGAACTTCTACTGGGGCAACACCTTTCTCGTTGGTTTATGGGATAGAGGCAGTCTTGCCCATTGAAGTCGAGATTTCTTCTCTCCAGATTTTATCTAAAGTGAAGTTAGATGAAGCAGAATGGGTTCAATCTCGGTATGACCAGCTGAACTTGATTGAGGAAAAGAGGCTGAAGGTTATCTGTCGTGGTCAAATGTACCAGAAGCGAATGATGCAAGCTTACAACAAGAAAGTTTGCCCAAGAGTATTCCAGAAAGGAGACTTGGTATTGAAAAAAATTCTCCCTATACAAAAGGATTTCAGGGGGAAATGGATGCCAAATTGGGAAGGACCTTATGTAGTGAAAAAGGTTTTTTCTAGGGGGCACTGATAGTAGCAGAAATGGACGGCAAAAGCTTCTCCAACCCGATAAATTCAGATTCGATCAAGAAATACTTCACTTGAAAAAGACGAGGCCAAAGTGAAAACCCGCAAAAGGGGTGCTCTGAAAAAAAAAGGGAGAGGCCAAGGTGAAAACCCGCAAAGAGCGCTTTGAGACCAATGGGTTTTGAGTTGAAAACCCGAAAAAGGGCAATTCAAAATGTGATCAGAGATGGGGCATGTTGCGACCTTGTTTCTACTAGAATTAACAAGAAAGAGGAGCATTACATATTGGAAGCATCAACAAAATATCTCAGGCCTTCTAAACACACATCTGGCCTCCAAGGGTTTTCAAACAGTCTGAATAGAGGAGCTCACGCTGTAATATCTAGGGCACCAATTTTCTATCTCATATATCTTTTATACCTTTGTAAAATTTGTTGTCTTGATTATTATTTTACCTCAAGTTTCGCTCTCAATAAAGTTTTATCTTATTCATTCTGATAGTCTTCTTCAAGCATTTTTTGTTGAAATAATTGGTTAATAGACTGATAATATTTTTACAAAAGGGGTTCTGCATATTACTCTAGAAGCTTCTAAGTAGTGCAAGAACCCGAAATAGGTCAATTATTCAGACCCACCAAGCTTAAGGGTCAGAGTTACTTGAGAGGTAAGAAGTTTAAGTGAAGACTATTGCTTCAGATATGTGTCAGTTAAACGAGAAGAAATACGTCAAGAGCAAACGGCGAGCAATAACAGCTTAAACCATAAGGAAAAAAAGAGAAAAAGGAAAAAGAAGACATTTCTCATGACATTCAGCATTCATACCAATGTCATTCATAGTACATCTAGTTAGGAGCACGTGATTCATGTTGATCATAGCATCTTAACTATTTGACATAAGCATCACATCTAGTTAGGAGCGTTTGATTCATTTCGATCATAGCATCCTAACTATTCGGCATAAGTATACATACATGAAATCAATTTTACAGAATATGTTCCTCAGAGGATAGTGCAGTGTATCGTCGAAGATTACAAGTCTTATCTTCCTGAAGTTGCAGGAAGCAGACTGAAAATTTCCAGATCTTATCTCCATGTATCGGCTATGGAGCAGATCGAAAATGACAAGTCTCATCTTCCTGAAGTTGCAAGAAGCATCAGGAAGCAGACTGAAAATTTACAAATCTTATCTCCATGTATCGGCTATGGAGCAGATAAAAAATGACAAGTCTTATCTCCCTGAAGTTACAGTGGAGTAGACTGAAGATAGCAAGTCTTATCTTCTTGAAATTGTAGGAAGCAGACTGAAAATTACAGACTTTATCTCCATGTATCAGCTATGGAGCAGATCTCAGCTACTAGTCTTGTCTTCCTGAAGTTGCAGGAAGCAGACTGAAAAGTTACAGATCTTATCTCCATGTAACTGCTATGGAGCAGATTTTAGCCACTAGTCTTATCTTCCTAAAATTGCAGGAAGTAGACTGAAAAGTTACAGATCTTATATCCATGTATTGGCTATGAAGCAGATCAAAAATGGCGAGTCTTATCTTCATGTATTGGCTATGGAGCAGATTTTAGCCACTAGTCTTATCTCTCTGAGGTAGCAAGAGAGCAGGTTGAACATAGAAGTCTTATCTTCCTGAAGTTGCAGGAAGCAGACTAAAAATTACAGATCTTATCTCCATGTATCAGCTATGGAGCAGATTTTAACCACCAACCTTATCTTTCTGGGGCAGCAGGAGAGCAGGTTGAAAATACTAGTCTTATCTTCCTGAAGTTACAGGAAATAAACTAAAAATTACGGATCTTATCTCCATGTATCGGCTATGGAGCATATCAGAAATAGCGAGTCCTATCTCCATATATTGGCTATGGAATGGATCTTAGCCATTGACCTTATCTCCCTGAAGTTACAGTGGGGCAAGTTAAAGTTACGAACATTATCTTCTTGAAGATGCAGTAAGACTACTTAAAGAAGAGGAGCATCACGAAGGCCAGGCAAAATTGACCCATTTGAAGTCTTTGCTCCATCCCCGTTACACGGTAATGAGCAAAGAGGGGCAGCTGTTGGACTCAATTTTTACCCGGCCCAAACCACTAGAAACTAAGACCCAACAAGAGCAGACCTAAACCTAAGTACCCATTTACAAACATGGCCCAAACGGCCCAAAACACAAACAGATTGTAAAAAACTCTAGGAGCCATCATTTGCAACCGAGGCAGTCTCCAAGCACCGCAAGTCATGCGACTCTCCGCACCGTGCACCACTCCACCTCCACGTCAGAGTCCACACCTAGCACGTACCTGCAAACAAGCAAAAGAGGTTGAAAAATCGGCTATAAAAACCAAATTAGATCAAGTGTAAAGGGATTTTTTTTTTCCCGATTTTTGGACATACACAATAGCAGAACGTACAAGAGTAATTGATATCAATAAAAAAATTAGATTGAAGGCCTAGAAGGTTGTTTTTTTATTCTTTTCCATTTCGCATTTCTTTTTTTTTTTCTTGCTTTCTTTTCCTTGCAAACTGTTTTTACATCAAAATCGGGGAAGAAGAAGTTTACCTGGCCTTACCCCGTGGTTTGATGTCAGAGGTGGAGGCGCAGAAGCGCCGATAACCCTCGTGCGCGGCATCTCAAAGCAGAGACGAAACCCTAGCAGAGGGTGAGTCTAAAAAGGGGTTTTGAATTTTCTTGAAAATAATCTGCAAGGCTGTTGTTTTAGGGGGGTTTCTTTTTTTTTTAGCTTTTACATACGATTAAAACAACACCATTTGGTGCTGGGCCCACATGTTTAACCCAAAATGGGAAATTTGCGCATTGAATCCCCCCTCCGCGCTAGTGATCCATTGGGCCTTGCTTATGCTTTCTTGGATTCTTTAAATTCATCCCTAGAATTTGCGTGTCATTCCAGTTTAGTCCGCGTTTAGGTGCAGTGTGTTGGGACTTGGGGAATTTGCATTTTTAGTTCTTGCTTGTTAGTGCTTATCTAGTTCAAGTCCTGGATTTTGTTTTAATAATTCGATTTGTTTTAAACTATCCTCTGAATTTTGTTTTTGTTTCAATGGAGTTCTTTCTTAGTTTTTTAAAATTCTTTTACTCTTTTTTATTTATCTATTTTAATATTTTACATTTAAAAAATTTGTTTTATTTTGTAATTTGTTTATTTTAAAATTTTTTATATACAATTTATTTCTTCTAAAAATCTTATTTTACTACATATATATATATATATTTAAAAAAACACTATGATTCATTATTTTTATATTTTATACTCATTAAGTTTCTACTTTATGTGCATTATAAGTTGTTAATAAATATTTTTATGATTATTGATTTTATACTATATAGATTGTAATTCATATATATTCGTTAGCATATTTTTTTTATAATGGTACTAATAGTTCATTTATACTTTATTCGGTATGTATATTATTTGTTTTAAAATTTGGCTTTGAACATACGTTGTAATTTTTATGTACATTTTGATGTCACATTTTACTAATTTTAGTTGTAAATTGTTTTGTACAGCATTTATGTTAAATTTCAGCTCATAATATTTCTTTTGAAATTCATTTATATTAAATTTTATATTTATGCATTAATATTTATATATTACTGTTTGCCTATTGTTGTTTTTATGCATTTTAATTTTTATATTTGTACATTTGTACTATAGTTGATGAACGGTGAGCTATGATATTTATTGTTTGTTTCAAATTGTTTATTTCATTTTTTTTCTATTTTCAAATAAATCGTATAAATAGGCTCCACCACTTTTATAACCACTCGTGTTTCAAAAGAACCCTCTCAATATAAGGAAATATTTCGTTTTTGGGGAGTTTGAGAGATCGTGCCCAATCGCGCTGGGTTTCGTTTTTTTTCCTTCAACTAAAATATGGAATATCCTTTTTTTTGAAATTTCATCCACGTTTTCTTAAACTAAAACGAGACAATATTTCGTATTTGGGGAGTTTTGAGAGATCGTGCTCAATCCTGCTGGGTTTCATTTTTTTCATTCGACTACAATATGGAATATCCTTTTTTGAAATTTCATCCACGTTTTCTTAAACTAAAACATGGCCATATTTCGTGTTTGGAAGTTTGAGAGATCGTGCCCAATTGTGCTGGGTTTCGTTTTTTTTTTCATTCGACTAAGATACGGAATATCCTTTTGACATTTCATCCATGTTTTCTTGAATTAAAATGAGGCAATGTTTCGTATTTGGAAATTCGATAAATCGTGCCCAATCGTGCTGGGTTTCGATTTATCGTTTGGGCCGAATAGCCAAATATCCTTTTTAAAAGTTTTAAGTGCATGTGTTTTGGAAATCCTGAGATGATCTTGTGTCGAGGGTTCAAAATATTGTATCCAATCGTGCTGGACGTAATATTTTCTAAGCGAGAGAATCTCAATATCCAATTCAAGTTATCCAAATGTTTTAAAGGAATTGTATTTTAAAATCTTTTTCAAATTTTCAACATTAGGACGTTAATTGATCAATACGGTACCAATTTTGGGCGTTGCGAGGGTTCTAATCCTTCCTCGAGCGTAACTAACTCCTGAATCCGCTTTCTAGTTTTTCGTAGACCAAAAATGTTGTTTTAATAAGCCAAAATGCTTTATTAAAATGATCGATCACAAGGTGACCTGATCACACCTAAACAAAAAGGATTTGTGGCGACTCCATTTTCGTTTTAAAGTCGACCTTCGTTTTTTAAAATAAAAATGGTTTCGACAAACATGATTCTATATGACTTGGCTTAGGTAAGGATTGATAATTGAATGGTTTGGTTGATTTATATGGAATTGTATTTGATGGAATGTATGAAAATGAATAATTGATAATAGTTGAACCTATGTTGAAATGGTTGAATGGAAGTAGTTGATGACTTGTTTTGGTATGAAATGTAATGTGCTTTTGGTATGCTTTAGGTATGTTTTTATTTAATTGAAGTTAGCTTTGGTACATAAATTGATAGGTATGTTTGGGAATATTTGAAATAGGTACCTAATGGTCAATTTTTATCAAAAACAGAGTTCACATCTCGATGAGCAATTTATCTTGTCACGATGTTGATCGACGTGACTCACGTTGTGACGTCGAGAGGCCTGAGGTCACAACGTGACAAACTATTTGGCGATGTCACATGTCAACCTTGAAATTTTAAAAATTTACAATTTGGTCCTATTTCGAGCTCAGGTTAACAAAAGAGCTTTTGTAAGCTCAAATAAGACTTGGTTTTGATTGTATAACTATAGATGAATGTGTTTGACGTTGAATTACATGTGATTATGATTATTTTCTTGTAAGTTAACTGTAATTGCTTCGGTAACGACTGTAGCATCCGGTAGCTCGGACTCGACGATCAGGTCAGGCGATAAGTATTACTCGAAATGTGTTTCGAGACATCAAAACTGTGAACCTAAAAATCTACAATAACATTGCCATATCTCGAGACATATTGGACTTTATCTTGAGAAAAAAGCCCCATTGTCCCTAGACAAGGCAATTTCAAAGCCAAATTTCTACAATGCCATGGCAATGTCTTGAGACATGAAGGCCATGGTCTCGAGACATACAGACTAAAAATTTTAATTAGGTGATATGAGATCTAAAACAATATTTACATGCAATTAATCTTTATTATTAGATAAATTATGTTCCTAAAAACATAATAAGGACCTGGTACCATTTGTAAAATTCCAATTTAAAACTGTTTGAATTCATAAGTAAATGTTTAGTGTTAAATGTAACGTTCATTGCCTGAGCTTAATCGAATAAAGGGTGTTACACATGTAAACTTGTAAAGGAACATTAGCAACCTACAAAGATTGTATTTTGCTTAAAAATGGTAAAAACAATTTTCTTTCTTGTTGTTTCTCCCCCACAAATTTGGGTCATTGAAGCACTATTTAAATTCCAGGTGATGACGATTTACAAGTTTTTGAAAAGATTAGTGCTTCTTTGGCATTGGAAGGATTGTTGATTACTTGTTTATTTTCTCTCCTTGTTCTTGAAACAATCTTTTGTTGCATATTTACAAGATCTTTGAATCAAAATCCATGGCGATTGTTTATCAAATTACCCAAGAAACATGAATGACTTCCTTACCAACATCATCAAATAAAGGCATCATATGGAATAAAAAAATATTTCAAAATATTTATAATTTTAAATAATTTTCAAATTTTTTAATATATATATTTTATAATTTTTATAATTTTTAAAAAATTTTATTCGAATAAAACTTGGTCAACATCCACATCAGTGGTCGACAGGAACACATAGTATGTTCTAATCGATTGTTGTTTTTTAAACCCCATTAACGGCAAGGGCCAAAAAAGTGTAACAGAATTATAATTCAAGTACTAAAATAGTACAAAAAAATTTAGGTACCAATATAAAAAGATGAATATACTTCAAAAGCCAAATGGTGAATAAAAACCTAGTATTTAAAGTGCAATGACTATTCTAATTAGACCTGATCATGGGCTGTAACACCCCTAACCCGTATCCGTCGTCAAAACAGGGTTTCAGAGCATTACTAAAATTTGCAGATCACAAAAAAAAATTCAATTAAATACTTATCGATTCAATGCATCATATAAATAAATATATTACCATTCATTCAATAGCTTGACATTTGTATAGGCATCAAGCAACAACATTGTTAGTACACTAGTACATATTTCATATAAATTCAACATTGATATACTTATTTTCTCGACATGTCACACTTGAATTTAATAATTGTCTTTACTTACATAATTTCCTTGTATCAACATATCAAAGATAATCATATATGTACATGTCATGAAACATATCATTCTCTTACCGTTTCTTCATACATTATATATCATTTATTTCATTATATCAATATTTCATGCTCCATCATTTCCATATATTTTATGTATATTTATTAGGTAATAGTTTATATCAAACTTAACATAAATTATATTCCATGTACTTATACTTATTTCGTTTATCTATCTTCATAATTATTTCATACAACTATTTTGTACATATATTTCCATATTACCAGCTCTTGTAAACATTTCACACAACCATTTCATATAACCATTCGTCATCTGATACATATTACCTGAATATCAATTGTTCAATAGATGTCATAGCGTCTCCCATCTACGGTCTTATTTATCTTTGACATGATGCCATAGTGTCTTTCAACTATGGTCTTACTCATTTTCTGTCATGTTGCCATGGTATCTTTCAACCATGGTTTTATTCATTTCATGTCACGTTGCCATGGTATCTTTCAACCGTGGTCTTATTCATTTCCCATCATGTTGCCATGGTATCTTTCAACCATGGTCTTACACATTTCATATCATGTTGCCATGGTATCTTTCAACCATGGTCTTATTCATTTCATGTCATGTTGCCATGGTATCTTTCAACCATGGTCTTACACATTTCATTGTTTACACCGTTTCTTCTATAAGAAACTAGACTCAATAAATTTCATATTTTATTCATCCTATAATTCGATTTCTACATATTTCTGGTGAATTTTCAAAGTTAGACTACTGCTGCTGTCCAAAACTATTTTAGTGTAAAATGTTAATTTTCATTTTGCCCCAAATTTCACAGTTCATACAATTCAGTCCTTATTTCACTTCTAACTTGAAAATTCTATCAATTTAATCCCTAATTCAATCATTTCATTCAACATGAACAATATTTAGAAATCTAATAACTTTCAAAATATCAACTTAACTTCATCAAAACCTTATTCCAAAACTTCTAAAACATCAAAATTAAAAGAAAAAGACTTAATTGACTTACCTATTAAACTTTCAAGCTTCACACCTTCAATTTTCCCTTTTCTTCTTTCTTTTCTCTTTTTCTTTCTTTCCTTCCCCTTCTCTCTGTTTCGTTTGCTTTTTCTTCATTTCTATTCTTTTTTCTTTCTTTATTTCCTTATATATATATATATACACACACACATATATTTATATTTAAATAATAAGTATTATTTATTTATTCATGTGTATATTATTAGTACATTTGTATCCATTTATAACCATATATTTGTCATTATTTAATGTATTTATCATATAAAATTTTATAATATAATTATTTAATTAATAAATATCTTTTATAATTAATAAATATCCATTAATAATTAAATACTTATATTACAAATATATGTATTTTTATTCATACACTTGTATATTTTATTTACTATACATTTGTCTTTATACTAATTTATTTATCATATAAATATCTTATAATATAATTATAATAAATTAATTTAATATCATTTATTACTAATAAATACATATTTTATAATTAAAATCTAAGTAAAAATTTTGGATTTTTACTTTTTATGCCACCTCACTTATACTAAATGGCATAATTGCCATTTTGGTCCTTTTATTTTCTTTTAATCTATAATTAAACTTTCACACTTTATTCAATTTAATCATTTTACCCAATTATCCTTAATTAAGCTAAATTCACTTAATTAAACTCTAATTAACCACTCAATTAACTTTTTAAATATTTTTGATAAATATTTACGGATCCGATTTTTCAAGAATCTGAGACTCGAAAATACACTTTTCTGATAACAGTAAAATTCGGGTTATTACATTATTTATCTTTTAAAATTCCATCCTTAAGTCATCATTTAATTTGATAAAATTGTAATTTAGTCCCTCATAGTTCTTCACCTATTCAATTTGGCCCTAATCCATCCATTTTCCTTAGTTTCTAGATCATTCCACCCTTAAAATATTTACACTATTGGTCCTTCAACTTTTTCATATTTACATTTTAACCCCTTAAATTTTGAGTATTTGCTCTTGTGCAACAAAACTTTTCTCACTTTTACAATTTAGTCCTTTCTTGAATTAATATATCATAATATACTTCCCAGTATTGACATAACTCAAAATTTCTCTTTTTGTCACTTTATTTCCTTATTTTACTATATCACGGATAATATTTTACTATAAAATTTTTCGGGGTATTACATGGGCTAGGTCACTCTACTGGGCCCGAAGACCTGCCCAAAAAGTGAGAGAGTTTAGACGAAAATATAGGCTCAAAAAATAAGCTTGGGCAAAAAAAATGAAACCCATTTTCTAAAGGGGTCGAGTCTTGGGTAAGCTATTTTTGGCCCATGCTCAGCTTGGTCCGATCCCAATTTGTAAAGAAAGAAACAAACCTACTGCATTTTCCATTGTTTTGGTGTTGCTTTTTTCACTATTTTGCTGTCATTTCGTTATTATATTGTTACTATTTTGTTGTTATTTTATTGTTAATTTTGCTATTATTTTAAAGATATTTCCTTACTAACGTGCACATATCTTAGTGTTATTTAAGCATAAATATTAAAAAAATTTAAATTTGTTTTCAATACGGGCGAATCGAGTCGGGCTCAAATTTTAACATTTTTATCCGGATCGGGACATAAATAAAATTTTAAGTCCATTTTTTAGATAGAACCTAAAATTATGTTAATACCTAACTCGACCTGACTTAACCCGAACCAAACCCAAACCCGATCCAACGGACCCAAATCACATCCCCACTAATTTTAATAAATTCTATAAATTTTAAAGTCATTTTCAAAGTTCTCATAAGAAGCTTCATCCAACGTGGAAGCTAAAACGTTACTTATCATACACGTTTTATAAAAAACGATTTTAACCAAAAGCATTTTCCGCCATTAGTAATTTTTATTTATTTTTCGCAAAAATGTATTTGAAAAAAAAAACCATCATCTCATCTTGATTCATAAATTGTTTTTTTAATTTTCTATTTTGTAATTAAATATAACTTTTTAACATTTAATTTAATTTTAAGCGAACATTTTTGCCTTCTATTTTATATATTTATAATAAATATAACAAAAAGTCAAAAAAGAAAAAGAAAAAAAAGAAAAAAGAAAAAAAAGAAAGCAAAGTCTAATTGGCGAAGAAAAGTATTAAGCATATAAATGAGTGGCTCCCGCATTCCCAATTCACTATTATATAGGTAAACCCAAAAATATTTTTTTTTAAAAAGTACCTCAATAGAAGGATCTAGAAACCCTAATGAAGTTCCCCTATATAAGGTATCCTTAAGCCTTGCATCGCAGAACTGCCTCACTCTGATATTTTCTCCTCTTTCTCTCTATTCGAAATTTGAAAACCCTCTCATTTTACGGTATTTTTTAGTGTGTTTTGGATCGGGAGGTTAGAGGTTTATCATCAATGGCGGATACTGAGACGTTTGCTTTTCAAGCTGAGATCAATCAGCTTCTTAGTTTGATTATCAACACTTTCTACAGCAACAAGGAGATCTTTCTTCGTGAGCTTATCAGTAACGCCTCTGATGTAAGTTCTATTTTAATAATAGTTTTTTATTTTTTTATACGTGATTGTATGGATCTGATCTTACCTTATTCGATGTTGATGGATTTCTTTTTGTTTGTTTGTTTGTTTCATGATAGAAATGTTGGAGTTTATTTTGGCTTTGGATATATGTTATTATGATGTTTAATGCGTAATTTTCTGTTCAGTGGTTGTTTGTTTTGATTTGCATAATGCTTTGTTAGTGACAGATTTATAGGGTTTAGGGTTTAGCTTTTGTATTTTTAGTTGGCCGTTAATTTATGCTTATTGGAATTTAATTGAAGCCGTTTGTGGTTAGTACATTTTTTTTGGTTTTTTTGAATGTAAAAGAGTAAGTAAGAAAGATCTCGTGAATCCAATGCGTGTAACATAACTGAAATGCCCTTTTGGTGTGGTTTGTAATTGGTATATGATGTTAAATCTTTTACCTGTAGGCTTTGGATAAGATCAGGTTCGAGAGCTTGACAGACAAGAGCAAGCTTGATGCACAGCCTGAGCTCTTCATTCATATTGTTCCAGACAAGACCAATAACACTCTATCAATCATTGATAGTGGTATTGGTATGACCAAAGCTGGTAAGTACTTTATTATTTTTACTTAATTGTTGTGTAATCAGTTCTGGAGTTTCAATTTTGAACATATTTTAATGTGATATATATTTCTATTGTTTAGATTTGGTCAACAATCTTGGTACAATCGCAAGATCTGGTACTAAGGAGTTTATGGAAGCACTGGCTGCTGGTGCTGACGTTAGTATGATTGGTCAATTTGGTGTTGGTTTCTACTCAGCATACTTGGTTGCTGAGAAGGTAATTGTAACCACAAAGCATAATGATGATGAACAATATGTGTGGGAGTCCCAAGCTGGTGGTTCATTCACTGTCACCAGGGATACATCCGGAGAGAACATTGGTAGGGGTACAAAGATTACTCTGTTTTTGAAAGAGGATCAACTTGAGTACCTTGAGGAGCGACGTTTGAAGGATTTGATTAAGAAGCATTCTGAATTTATTAGCTATCCAATTTCACTTTGGATTGAGAAGACCACTGAGAAGGAGATTTCTGATGATGAAGATGAGGAGGATAAGAAGGACGAAGAAGGGAAAGTTGAGGATGTTGATGAGGAGAAAGAGAAGGAAGAAAAGAAAAAGAAGAAGATTAAGGAGGTGTCGCACGAGTGGTCTTTGGTGAACAAACAGAAGCCCATCTGGATGAGGAAGCCTGAGGAGATTACCAAGGAGGAATATGCTGCTTTCTACAAGAGCCTTACAAATGACTGGGAAGAGCATTTGGCCGTCAAGCACTTCTCAGTTGAGGGGCAACTTGAGTTCAAGGCTGTCCTCTTTGTCCCCAAGAGGGCTCCTTTTGATCTCTTTGACACAAGGAAGAAGCCCAACAACATTAAGCTCTATGTGAGACGTGTCTTTATCATGGACAACTGCGAGGAGTTGATTCCTGAATTCCTCAGCTTTGTTAAGGGTATTGTCGACTCAGAGGACCTTCCTTTGAACATCTCAAGAGAAATGTTGCAGCAAAACAAGATCTTGAAGGTTATCCGCAAGAACTTGGTAAAGAAGTGCATTGAGCTCTTCTTTGAAATAGCAGAGAACAAGGAAGATTACAACAAGTTTTATGAGGCATTCTCAAAGAACCTCAAGCTTGGTATCCATGAGGACTCTCAGAACAGGACTAAAATTGCCGAATTGCTCCGCTACCACTCCACCAAGAGTGGTGATGAGATGACCAGCTTGAAGGACTATGTGACTAGAATGAAGGAGGGTCAGAATGATATCTACTACATCACTGGTGAGAGTAAAAAGGCTGTTGAGAACTCTCCCTTCCTTGAGAAGCTGAAGAAGAAGGGTTATGAGGTCCTTTACATGGTTGATGCTATTGATGAGTATGCTGTTGGACAGCTCAAGGAATTTGAGGGCAAAAAGCTTGTGTCAGCTACCAAGGAAGGTCTTAAACTTGATGAGAGTGAGGATGAGAAGAAAAAGAAGGAAGCTTTGAAGGAAAAGTTTGAGGGTCTTTGCAAGGTCATCAAGGATGTGCTGGGTGACAAGGTTGAAAAGGTTCTGGTTTCTGATCGTGTGGTTGACTCACCTTGTTGTTTAGTGACTGGCGAGTATGGGTGGACTGCAAACATGGAGAGAATCATGAAGGCCCAGGCTTTGAGGGATAACAGCATGGCTGGTTACATGTCAAGCAAGAAGACGATGGAGATCAACCCGGAGAACCCCATCATGGAAGAGCTGAGAAAGAGAGCCGATGCAGACAAGAATGATAAATCTGTGAAGGACCTTGTTCTCCTTCTCTTCGAGACTGCTCTCCTGACCTCTGGCTTCAGCCTTGATGACCCTAACACCTTTGGCAACAGGATCCACAGGATGCTGAAACTCGGCTTGAGCATTGACGAGGATGCAGGTGAAGCTGAAGCTGATGCTGATATGCCCCCATTGGAGGATGCTGATGCCGAAGGCAGCAAGATGGAGGAAGTTGATTAAGCCTAACATGTTTTTATATGAACTCTAATCAGTAGATTTATTGTACTTTTGAACCATCTGTTAGCTTGTTTTACATTTTGTTTGGTGCTTTTGTTATGTTTTTGTTAGTTATTTTCGAGTACTTTTAAATGATAAGTGCTGTTTTTTTCTGGGATATTTATACAGTTTCTTACTGCCATATCTTCCTGTTTTTGATTGTTCCCAATCCACTGGAATTGTGGCATTATGAATGGCTATCCAAAAATAAATTCCATATAATTTAATTACTTGATTAAATCAAATTACTTTATATATATATGCTTGACACCTTGAAAATTTACTTAACATTGTACCATAACTTCTGCACATGTTGGAATTCAAAAGTTAGCAGGTGAGGAGTAATCAAAGCCCCTCGAACTTTCTCTTTTGTTACATATATTTATCAGCAAAGTAGAATCCTGCTCAAATATGACATCCACTGATTCTTTTGCGCAGGCAAAAGTAAGCACACAATCGGTAGCCTAGCGCCATAGCAAGTAAAATCCATACTTCTTGCAAGCCTCCATCGAGGTTAACCGTGTCAAACGAAGGTGAATTCTGCAGAGTCCGACAGCCACCTTTGCTTTGACATTCGTACAATTGATCTCCAGAGTATTGCACTTTCACCAGGAGCCTAAAGCCATAGTACATGAAAGATAAGTACTTCATCCACCTCATAAATTTCGGTATATGCTGCAAAACAAAAACAACACACTCCACATATTTTAGTGAACTCATTCATAGTTTTCTCTAATGAAGACTTGGAACCGATTTTCATGGTAGTTTTAAAGTACCTGGACATAGTAACCTCCTGTTAGAAGAAACAACATCAAAACCAAAGAGGCCATCATCCCGGCCCTCTTAATACTCAAAACTGCAGCCCCAAATAGCTCTCCTGCTCCCTAATTTTGTTCATTTGTTAGGTTTTAAGATTGCATTAGTTGAAAGAGATATTCGAGTCTTTAATGAAAATAAAAGTCTTATATCCGAAATTGCTTGACTTACTTGGCTTATAATTGCTATCAGTAAGATGGTAAACAATGTGAGGAAGAAACAAATGACTGTTCTCTTAAAGCCAGCCATGAAGTAGACAATCAACATGAATGATGTAGGATACAAAACATGTGCTACCATGTCACACAGAGTGCTGCAAACATAGTATACACTTAACCTGTACATGTCGGCTTTCCTTTCTTTCACCAAATAGACCTTTTCAAAAGGAAAAACATATACTGCTCCAAAAATTGATGAAGATGTCCAAAAAATGCATATGTAGAATAGCAGACCAACCTAAAACAAAAAAGAGTGTGGAAAACTGCACTTTACGCATACTCATTAATGTAATAGCGATTCAAAGAGTTGTATAATGAAGTTTGAGAAATATTTACTTGATCCCTTAGTTGAGCCTCGGTTGCAGCACTGGATTTCCACCAAAGTAGACCTAGTAAGACTGCAACTCCTAATGATTGTAGTAATCTTAGTTTATCGAAGTAATCCCGTCGTCTTTCTCGAAAGGTTCTCTTCATTATTATCATGAACTGCTCCCACCAAGTTATTGTCCAGTCTTTCTTAACTTGAATGGCTAGTTGAAGTTGTTGTGGCGCCTTGGTACTTCGATGATTCTCTTCCTTTTCCTTTGGCTCCAAATGAGTTTTATACTTGAGTTGAAGATACTAATATGATGTAAAGAAAAAATTGTTTTCAGGAGAAGATCATAGAAAGGGATTCAATGCCCACTAAAATTGTTAGTTTGAAGGAGTTTATACTTTGATTACAGCCCTGTCTGAATCAGCAGTTCCTTGAGATGCCACTAGATCTTCAGGCAGAGTTATGTCATTAACTTGGCCAGTTGCTAAATCAAGCAAGAACTCAGCTGGATTCATTGCTATTTCCGGAATGAATCGCAATGATGAAAAATATTCCATGCACTCTCTTGCCTTTCCGGAGTAAATAGGGTAGCCTTCCGATATCAGGAGAAGCTTGTCAAACATGTGAAACATTCGGCTTGATGGCTGGTGAATTGTTGTGATTACAGTTCTCCCTGCCTGTAGAACATCAACCATTTACTCATTTGTTATATGAAAATGGTGCATTTTGTACATGTTATGGTCAATTAGGATACCTTAGCAACTCCTTGAAGAATATGAATAAGTTTATTGGCTGAGGTGGAATCAAGACCGGAAGTTGGTTCATCAAGCAACAACAATGAAGGATCAACAAGAATTTCGTAGCCAATACTAGTCCTTTTTCTTTCTCCTCCTGATATTCCTTTAACTAATCCTCCCCCGATTCTCGTGTGACGACATCTACAGTTATGCAACAGATAACTTAGAAAAGAAGGTAAAAGTTCTGTTTATTATCCCAGTGAATATCATAGTTCATACCTTTCAAGGCCTAGCTCCTTCATAATCATCTCTACTTTTGCATACTTTTGTTGCAGGCTCATGTCACTCGGAAGTCTCAGAAATGCTGAAAAAACTAAGGTTTCTTCCACTGTTAGTTGGGGAAGCAAGATATCATCTTGTGTCACAAATCCAATCCTGCAAGAAAATGAAACACTCAAAATCGACTGAATGACGAAAAAAAGAAAAGCTTCGATAAAAATGAGCTAACCTTCGTTTAAGAGCCGGATTGTAAGGTATGTCATTGTATGTAATGTTCCCTTTCACATTATCTGTCAACCTTCCACCTATTATTTTTAACAAGGTTGTTTTGCCACTACCAGAAGGACCCATCAAAGCTAGGATTTCACCAGGGCCAGTGCTGCCTGTTACACCTTTAAGGATCTCCTTGTATTTATCTTGTTCCAAGTTAAGTTGCGAGGCAAACTTTGACACCATCACTCGCAACGGGTTGATTGAGGCGGCTTGGCTACTTCGAACCTTGTATTCCACATCTTCAAACTTCATTTACGAAACCAATCAAAAAAGTTAATACCGATAAATATCAAATAAATCAAAAGAACCCAAGAAATCAACTACCTTGAGAAATATGGGGAGAGGGTGGTCTTTATCAGCATACACGGTGTAGTCCTCAATATCGATTTCAGAGTATCGGTTTCTGAGGTAAGCCTGAGACATGAACTCAATGTTATGACCAAAACCATTGCTTCCTGCAATCTGCATAGACCCCATTGTTGGTGGGGACAATGGCATTGGCATGTCCTCAATTTCACCCTCTTTTCTATTTTCCATAATTGAAAACCTTTAACTAAATAGTTGTGTGTATATAAAGTGGGTGTAAAAATGAAGTGAATCAACTGTGATGAACCAAATGCTTGCCTATATATTGAGGGGAAGAGCCTTGGCTGGTAGACCACATGCTTTCCATTCTATGCCTGCCTGCCCTTGTTTTAATGAAGTATTTTCAAATAAAAATACAAACTATATGTAGCCAGAAGAACATGCCAAGAATATGAATTTGATTTGGGGTTTTATTTAATTTTTTTTATTTAAATTATCTATTAATTCTATCTAGATTACTATTATTAGGAAGTAAAATGTTGCAGCAATTATCATTGGGAAAGTTTGCAATTTTCAGATGTTTATACTACTATATCAGAAGGATGGATTATTTGCATCCAAACATAAAATAAATTTTTTAAAAAGATGGATTATTATATTATACTTAGAAGATGAATTGGTTTATTATATTATACTTAGAAGATTAATTGTCATAAGTAAAAAATAAAGATATACTAAGGGATACATGTTTGAATTTTGAAGACCACATGTTGATAAAAATATTCATGAATTTCAAACATGAATGTAAAGAATGAAAATATAGAATATAAAAAATTTATAAATAATTATAGAAATTTATTCAGTTATGTGGTTGAAGCTTGGGTAGTATGACATTTTTATTTATTAATAAAAGTACTCGGTAGGGTATTTGATAAGATTTGAACTGCTACCTCTTCTATTACATTTAAAGATGAATATGTGATACTTATAAAGAATACAGTATAAATATATGAATATTTTAAATATTTTATATTTTTTATTAATAAATAAATATATTAATATTATAAAAAATAACATTCCACTTTTACCTTCCTTTACAAGTATCCCATTATCAAATATCATACCATTTACTGGAGTTAATTGTCAAGTGTTACACATCCTGTTCTCAAGGTTCTCAAATTTATGGGTTTCTTTGTGTCACAAAACCAAATAATCTTATAGGACCCTACCCTTTGTCTTTGCAGACAGTGAGTGTCCAATATTTTGGTGCTTATGCATCAATGGGAGACTGATGATCTCTGCAACAGCTTTAGGGTAGAAGTGGCTCGACGAACCGAAGACAAATCGAGTTTGATACAATTGGTATCGATGCAGCGATTGCCGATGCATTTTAGAGGACCCTTATAGCTATGGTCTATTTTAGCTTGTACCGATATTGGCCTGAGATTCTATGAATAGAATTGATAGTGCATGCAGCTTGCAACAATGGCAATTCAAAGGATTCTCATTGCAACCAACATAAATCCAAGATGAACTTCTTATCACAGCATAATTAAATTTTAATGAAAATAAATCCCGATTTTCTATGGTCTATTTTCTTTTTAATGAACATAAATCTTGATTAGTTGGAGATTATGTATTGAATGCTTGTTTATTGGTTGGATTGAATGTTTGAATTGTTTAACATGACTTGGTAAGTTTGAGATCAAGTAAAAATGATGATTTGCTGAACATAATGACAGATATGGAATGAAACATTGAAACAGGTACCAAATGATTTAATTTTATCAAAAATAAAATTCACGTCTCGACGGTCAACTTTTCTTGTCGAAACGTCGACCGACAGTGAATTACACCGCGACGTCGCGTGGTTGAGGTCACGACATGAGAAATTGTTTGGCGACATCACGACGTGAAGGAGGTGACATTATGATATCGACCTTAAACTTTTAAAACATTGCAATTTGATTCTATTTCATACTCGGGTCAACAAAAGAGCTTTCACAAACTCAATTAAGACTCGAAATTGTTTGATTAACATGAATTGAATGTAATTGGCATTGGTATGCATGTATAAATGGTTGTATACTATTTGATTGACTATAGTTGCTCCAACAACGAATATGATTATATATGTGATTTCATTTAATATTATCATTAAATCAATAACAAGATTTTGATACTATTGACAAAAGTTAAGGTTATCGGGAGTATCTAAATTTGAGTTTCAGTGTATGCAATTATTGCATATGGATTTCAATTTGATACGTGCCATCTTTTTAAAAATATTTTTTATAATAATTTGAACTATCAAATTAACTGGTTCTTATTGTTCAAGTTGGTTGGTATTATCTAATTTTAATAATATATAAGTATTGAGGATTAAAATTATTATTATGTTAATTTTAAAAACTGTCAAATTATATTTTCGTTAATAATTTAAAGGTTAGTGACAAAAAGAATAAATCAAATAGATAAGTGACTATTTTGTAATTTTTCATAATTAGATGATAAATAATTGATTCAAATGTTGTTTACCCTTTAGTTTAATGGTTTTTAAATTAAATAATTTAAATGCTGTACAAAATAACAATATATGCAATTAAACAAAAAAAAAAAAAAAACTAGCCTAGTAGACGACGTCGTTTGCAGTCAATTTACGTTAATCATACGCTGTAGTTTTTGACACGGTGATTATCAAGACCGGCTTTCTCTTTTCTCCCCTGTTTTTTCGTCTCTGCGTTTTCTTCAAGAGCTTTGAATTTTATTCTATAAAATTGTTCTGGTTTTTTTTAATTCATTCAAAATTTTTCTGAAATACTAAACCCTAAACCCCAAACAAATTCTTAAAATGGAGATCACATTGCCTTTAGATAAACTATGTCTACCATCAATAACCAAGTAAATTACTCTCTTCTATTTATTTTATTTTATTTAAATTATTGCTTTTTTTTTTATTGTTTCAATTCATCTAATTTTGATATCATACTAATTTCTTTTCTTCTTCTTTTTCTATTTAATCAAAGTGGGGACAAAATTTATGTAGTTTTAGTAGCTACTGGAAGCTTCAATCCTCCTACTTTGATGCACTTACGCATGTTTGGTAAGTTTTTTAAAATTATAATTTGCTTTCATTTTTTCTTCATTTTATGGGTTTTAATTTTTTTTTTTAAATTTTTATATGGTTAGAACTGGCTAGAGATGCGTTGAATTCAAATGGGTTTTGTGTTATAGGAGGCTATATGTCACCTGTAAATGATGCTTACAAGAAAAAGGTTAGTCTTTTTCTTTACTGAATTATTAATTAATGGTAGAATTTACCAATTTTTGTTATAATCTTAGGTTTTGATTCATTAGCATCTGGAGAAAAATTGGAAATAATTTGGTTAGTGAAATTTGCTAGAATTCAATCACTAATGCATTGGATTATAATCCAAAAATGAATAAATTAGAGGATAATGGCAATAGCTAGTTATATGTGCTTATCTTGTTATGTGGTTATATATACTACAATTGAGTAGCTTTGATTGATTATGCAGGGCCTTATAGCTGCTGATCATCGTATCGAGTTGTGTAATCTAGCCTGTAAAAGTTCCGATTTTATCATGGTTGATCCTTGGGAGGTACTGTTTCTCTTTCTCCTGTGTTCGTTTTGCAAATTTGTTGGAAAACCCGAGTTGAATAGTAAGGAACATCTGTTGCATTTGCAAAGTATGACTTGCCTTTTAAAGTGCTTTTTTTTCCCCCCATTCTCATTTACAGGCAAAACAAAGCTCTTTTCAGCGCTCTCTAACCGTTCTTAATCGAGTCAAGAGCTTCTTGATTGAGGGTGGACTGATACCTAAGGGTATACAAGCAAAAACTTAAACTTTCTTTCCTACCAATACACATAATTTGATAGATACAGTTATGCATTATAATCAGTTTGCAATAACCGGTTGATGCTTGATTAATTGAAAAATCTAGATTCTTGTTTCCCGGAACTGTCCCTGTGAACCATCATATTTTTTAAGTTTAACAAATGAACAATTTTTAATTTCAAATAACATACTATATACAACCAAATGAATAAATATTAGAAGCTGTATCAACATGTATATGGGTCATTCATACATTTTTGTCAGCTCAAAAGGTCATATAATATATTTATCTCATGTTTAATGATACCATTTATTAACTTCTTTGGTTCGTTTGTCGAAATCAGATGTATTGGTTGGGGTAAAATAGAACTATGAAATGTTAGATCCAATAAAAAAAACAACCTACAAGGTTATTGAATTGATAATGAGGAGTGGAGATACAGTAACGATATCGGTCTTTTTGCAGAATCCCTTAAAGTCATGCTTGTTTGTGGTTCTGATTTAGTTCAATCTTTCAGCATTCCCGGGTTTTGGATCCCTGAGCAGGTATATGCTTATTAGTCTCTTCGTATGGTATTGGTGTTAAAGGACGATGGGGACGTTAAGGATATATTTTTTGGTCTAAATATAATGCGTAGAGCATGCTCTAGCTTATCATATGAAGGCACTAACTTTGGAATTTGCATCAAATTTCAGGTTAGAAGTATATGCAAGGATTACGGTGTGGTTTGCATTCGTAGAGAAGGACAAGATTTGGAAAAAATCATCAACAACGATGAAATTTTGAATGAAAACCGGGTTAGTAGTGGGATTTCTCGATTCTTTCCACTTTTTCACAAGAAACAAATCGAGGTCTCAATTCCCGGTCATTACCCTTGATGATATTTGAACTTCAATTGGCTCTGGAAAGGAACATTAGAGTCCCACAAAGTCATATATGCTGGTTTCTTTCAGGATAAAAGGCCCATCTCACTGATTTTGGCACATTTGCTTTTGTTTCTTTCAGGATAACATTAGAATTGTCGACGAACTTGTCCCGAACCAAATCAGTTCAACTAGATTGAGGTAAAACAGCATTAGAACAGCATTACTTTTCGGTCTATTATAGTACTGGAAGATATATGCAACTTTGTTTTCGAGTCTGATTTTGATGGAGATTCCCTTGTTTTCTTTTCATTTTTGTTTCAGGGAATGCATTTCAAGAGGATTGTCTATAAAATATTTGACTGTAGATGAAGTGATAGAGTATATAAAAAAACAGAATTTGTACTTGGAACTAAATGAGAAATGAGGATTGACTAACTGATCAGATTAATGAACTTTCAATCCTTTGAATAAAGAAACTTTCATTGCAGTGGGAGGAGTTATATATTATGTTACTCGGATTCAGGTGCGAGTGTTGTATAACCCTATGTTTCAGATATGGATATTTAAAAATAAAAATTCCGAGCCACATAGGTTATATGTTTTCATTTATAGAGAAGCAGCAGCTCTAATTTCTTATATATATATATATGTGTGAACTTAATCACCATTGCTGTTAAGTCAAAATAACTTGAAATGCCATTATTGATATTGGAATGGATCATAAATTGGTTGGGTAATCAATCCGGAGAGTGGCTTTGAACTGATTAGATCAGGAATCGGTACGGATTGATTAAACTAGCTAAAAAAATAGTCAAAATGGGGTTTTAAAATTTTGTTATTTGAATTTTTAATAATTTTTTAATCTGGATAGTTGAATCAACGAATTAATGATATGATAAGTTTAATCACCAGTTAAATTTTAAAAACATTTGATAGTACTTTAAGAAGAATAAAGAATCCAAGTAATATGGGTGTAATCCAATTACCATGTTTTCATTTTTATACACGAGTGTAATCGAGTAAAATTTAGTTAAGTTTATTAAGCTTGATTAAGCCTATTTCCTAGTAAAAATGAACATGATTCTCATGGTTGAGTTGAAGTAGTAAAAATGAACATGACTCTCATGGTTGAGTTTGAATTTGAAATTGAAATTTTTTAATACTAACTAAAAATAAAAAAAATTCCGTTAAACTTATGAGTTATTCAATTCAAATATTAGTATATTTGAATTTTACTCATTAAATAGTTCGAAATTTGACATTCAAAAGCTCGATCGAATCTACTGTAGATCAAACTGCTTAAACTTGTTAAACTTGATTAAGCGGTAAAAGTATTATAAGAGATTTGTATTAAAAGTTAAATTATATTTTGTCTCTTTTACTTAAAAATAAATAAATTAATCCTTATACATTAGATCAAAGAGTAAACTCATCTTTTTTATTAAAAATTGACGTGGCTAATGAAATAACTACTACGTATAAGGATTAATTTACTTTTTTTTTATTAGATGAGAGAAAATGTTATCCGACTTCTAATATAGCAACATCTTTAAAAAAAAAAAAAAACTTTAAATTTATAAGTTACTCAAATTCAGCTCCAAATACATTAAAAAAGCACAAGCAATCCTATTACTGTAACTGTTTAAACCATACCAATGAACAGATACATGTTCAAGTTCCTTAAGCAAAATGAAAATTATAACCCTAACTGATGCCCACACTGTATCTGTATACTTGCCTTCTCCATATATCCCTAAACAACGGCTACTTTGATACTATGATTATCTGTTTATTCAAATTAAATTTGCTTTTCCCTTTTTTAATCCATATTTTCTCATTTGAACACATCAAATGGATCCAAGTTGTTATCGAAAGGAGCCTGCTGCGATGATGATCCAGCGGCACCACCTGGAGGAGCACCATGGTTGTATCCACCCATGATGGCTCGGGCGGCGGCGGAGGTGGCGTCCGTCATCCCTTCCTGAAACCCCGCATTGAAAGGCGCGACGCCGTGAGGGGGCATCATCATTGGCCCATATGCATTCCCGCGCTTCAAAAAGGTGTCCCCGCGCAGTGAAGTCCTCTCGTTTTCGGATTGCCTGTACCGGGTCAAGTAAACGGTGAGGGGCTCCATGTAGTCGTCAAAGCCTAGTTTTCCCATGGCACAAAGGATGTCCTCGGCGGTGACGGTCTTGCGTTGCTCGCTTTGGCAGCGTTCGTTGGCTTCCCCGGTGATGAAACTGATGAACTCCGAAACGCATTCTTGGATGGTTTCTTTGGCTTCGTCTGAGATTTTGGCATGGGGTGGTAGGATGCGGCGCATGATGCGGATCACGTTGGCTATTGGCATGTACTGATCCTGTTCGCGCAACACCGGGCCCGGTGGAGGCATGGTGCTGACGGCATTGGTGTTGCTGGTGTTGGAGATGTTGCCGGCGTTGCTGACATTGTCAGTGATGTTGAAGATGTTGCCGGCATTGCTGACACTGTCGGTGATGTTGAAGATGTTGTTAACGTTGTTAATGGAGTCCGATGAATCACCATGTTGAATGATACCCAAACCTGGAAAAAAATATAAAATTGCACTTTAACCCCTAAAATTATTTAAAATTTAAAGATTAACCTAAAATAAGTAAGAACTACAAGATGGTTAGTGCCATTAACACACAAATAAATTTAAGTCCTAAAAAAAAAATAATAATAATAATAAAATCTTCTTCCATTAAAGCATTCAAAAGAAAGAGAGAAAAAATCCAAAAGATAAAAATCATAAGTAAATGCTACCTCCGTGTCAGAGGGATTCTATATACACGTGTAAAATCCTAAGTGGCTTATTCCAGACGTTAAATGGGTCCCACTTTTAGAGAAAGGGGCCCATGAGGTACTAAAAAAGGGCCCCACCTATCACTGTTTAGATTCTTTGTTGGGAGTCTTAAAAGTCAAACCCTTTTTCTCCTTCTCACTCTACAGGCTTTGACTTTTCTTTTTCCCTAAACAATACATAAATAAAAATATACAATGTATTTGGTTTAGTGATTTTTAGTTTAAATCTAAAAAGGAAAAATGAAAAAAAAAATAAAGAATAAAGAACATTTTCTTCCTACTTTATTGATTGAATTGATTTTAAATCCGTACAGATAAATTTTTGACTTTTTAACAATTTAACTCAAATAAATTATTAATTTTAATTCAATTAATTTGATTGGTAGATCTATTTTTTTATATCTGAAGAATATTGTTTAAAATGATTGGTTAAACACATATGGTATTAATTGAAAGAAAAAAGTGTTTAAAGAGACTAAACTAGAAAACAATTGAAAGCAAAACAAGATTTTAAAAAAAAAGGAAAAAGAAACTTCTTAAATTAATTCATAATTAAAAATTCTTTGTTTATAATATTTATAGTGATTTATTTTAATTAAATAAAAGAGATATAAAAGTGTATTTGTTTTTAATTATTATATTAGTTATTTAATATTTTTTCATCCACTAACACTAAAATTCAAAGAAATCAAACTTTTTACCACATGGACCTAACAAATATTTATAAATACGTGTAGATGTGTGGAAATCAAATATTTAAAACACAAAGGCGTGTTTTAAAATAACATACAATAAATAATAAAAATATAATTTTATCGAATTAATTTGTAATATAAACTCAATCAACAACATTATTAATATATACAAATATATATATATTTGAAACACAAAAGACAAAGGTGAAGAATGAAGCAAGCGTTACTATATGAACAGAGGAAATTCAAGATGAAGTCAAAAAGATGGTCTAAATATATTGCTTTTAAGCTTAAACCCCGTCGAGAAACAATCAATGGTGAAAATTTATTTTTTTTCAAAAAAGGACTTAAAAAAGGGAAAATTTTGATATAATACATAAAAAAGAAAGGAGATTTGCGATGAACAACATGCAAAAGGGAAAAAAAAAAAACCAAGTCAATAAAAAAATAAAAGGAAAGAACTGTTGATGCATGCAATAAACCTTAATCATTTTGAGGATAAATCTGTGTATTTTTTATAATAAAAAAAAGAGCAAAAAATGGGTATTATATGTATATGAAACATAAAAATAAAATAAAAAATATATCTAGTTGAAGGGTGCTTTACCAGAATTTGATTTTGCAAGCTTGGGAAAACGACTGAACTCATCACCACGTTCCATGATTTTTAAGGGTTTGGGTGTTGAAAGCTTAGTTTGTGTGTCCTTGGAATGGGAATTTGACCATTTTTATAGTGGCCAGCACAGTCCATTTGGCAAACCGGCGTTTTAAACGAGGAACTTACTATTGCCGGTCACACCAACTCTCTCATTGGACACTGCCCTTCCCCCTCACCGGTATTTACAGGTGGTGGCCCCTCTAAAACGCTTTTTCTTTTTTGTTTTAAATAAAATAATAATAATTTTATAATTATGAGATGCAAATTTTCATTTACTGTAGTTTAACAAAAGTGCTATTTTTGGTATTATTAATTTTTAATTATTTTAAAATTTTAATTATCCCGCTTAAAATGTTATGTTGTAAAATTTATAAAAAAATTATATATTTATAATGAGTTTCATTAATTATAGGATTTTTTTAACTATTATAATTATAAATACAAGTTCAAGTTACCATAAAGTAGAATCAAATTATTACAGCAAAAACGAACTAAGAACTGTTATAATCTTAGCCTAAAGCCAGCAAACCAGGATTAATTGGACAAAAATCCCATACATAATATTATTTTTTAAAAGACTAATATTATTTCTGTTTATTTTTATTATTTATAAGGGGACCACAAGGTTAATTTTCCCTTTTTCTAGGAGGAGGGCAAGGTCGTTACGCGACCCCTTAAATTCGTCCCTGGTTGATAGGATAACGTGATGATATGTATCCAGTTAACGTATTGGACAATATAAAGTAATACAGGACAATCTAACTCACCACTCTCCCTATAAGGCAATGATAACAATAAAATTTAAAGAAAATTGATTAAAAACCTATAATTTCTTTTGTTTTTTAACCCATCATGGTATAAGACTAGAAAAAACCGTTTATTGAGTTAAGATTTAACCTTGGTTTGGTTACGTCTTCAAATAAGTTTCAATAAAAAGTCGCAGTCTTAGTAAGGAAGAATTATGCACGCTAAAACTCAAACTTTGCCTTTTGAGTGTTCATCTAATCAATCATTCTTAAATTATGCAATGTTAACTATAAAATCTAAAAAATAGGCGTTAAAAAAATCTACAACTTCGTTTACATTTTAATTCAGTGTCGTCTAAGATCATAGAAAAAATGCTTACAAGTTAAGATTTAACTTTAGTTTAAGAAAACATGCTTAAAATTTAAAAAAAAATATTAATAAATTTAATAGAATATCAATCGATACATGTTTTATTAGACCATATAGGGAGTAGGGGATGAGGTAACATGGTTTGAACCCGTGCTAAATGAATGTTTGACAAGAGTTTTAACCATTATTTCATACTAATAGAGACACAAAATACCCTTATTAAATTATGCATAAAATATAAATTCATTAATAATAAGTCTTTTTTTTTGTAGAAAAAAGACCGCACAAAGCAATTGCATCAAACCCTCAAGCTAAACATGCATGGAAGCGTTACAATTAGCCAACAATAAATTAACCACAGAGGATGATGGCTCTTCAAACCATTGTAAAACTGCGAGCCCACTTACAGTACATTTTTTCCATATGATTAGCCATTTTATTCAGAGATCTCAGAATGTGAAGAATCCTTACTTTTTAATTCCTGCTTAGAAGTTGACGCACTAAGCGTAACTCCACCAATCTACTATCTATATGCCATCCACCTAAAAGCAACTCAACCAGAAGTGCATTATCACATTTCAATTCAATCTGCCTGAACCCTATGTCCCACACAATGCGCAAACCTTCTAACATGGCACGAGTTTCAATCCTAAAGATAGATTCTTTGCTAATCCTTATTGAATAGCCACCCAACCAATTTGCATTAGAGTCTCTAAACACACCCCTGATAGAAGTAGTAGTGTTACCTGAAACCAAAGCCCCATCAATATTAAGTTTAATTCAATCATTCTCTGGAGAATTCCAATGCCTCAATGAGACCATAAGAAAAACTCATTGCCCAATTAAAACCATTATTCATAATATCATTTACACAATTATGGCCATTAGTAAAAACAAAGAGATTGCGCGCCAATTCACCTCCATACTACTGCAACTGTCTGTATCGTGCAAGTTCCATAATAACCATTCATTAAGAGGCAATGAGAAAAACATAATTTGAGCATGAATTGACACCATTGCAAGCCACACCGATCTCGAGAAAAGGCACTCCTGAATCGTATGGAGACCAATTTTCAACACATTACCACATCTAGGACAGTGGCTGTCACTGGACATGTGTCTCGTCACTTGCTCTCTATTTGTCAACAGCCTATTCTGCCACAGCAATCAGATGAAAACCCGAACCCTCTAAGGTGCTTTCATGTAACATCCCGAAATAGGGCCTAAACGGAACAGTGGTTGCGAAACCACAAATCCGAGGTAGAATGTAACGGCCTAATTTTCAGTGGTGTCAAAAATGGTGATTTGAGATCACTAAATCGGACAAATAAGATTGAACAAGATAGTAACTTAATATTTATGAGTCAAGTAAGAATTTATAAGAATTTGTGAAATGGTGAAATTAGTGAATTAAAATAATTTATTAGGTCGACGGGTCAAAAAGCGAGGTATCGAGACCTCGAATTTGAAAATCGAGCTATAAATATTTTTATAAATATTTATGAAGTGTCATTGAGTTAGTATTAAAGTTTCGTTAGAAAATTTTGATGTTTGGATAGCTAATTAATTAAAAGGACTAAGCGAAAATAGCTCAAAATTTGTTAAATTGTGAGTAAATAGCTTAAGTATTTAAAAAGATGGATTTAAAGAGCAATTAGACCCAAAGGTTAATGGCTGGACGGTTTGGGTATGAAATAAGCAAGAAAACAATGTGAACAAGGGACAAAATTGGAATTAGCATAAAAGTTAATAGTTAAAAAAATGATGTAATTGAAAATCTAGACATTTCTTCATCTTTCTCAGCCGAAACGCCGTAGCAGGTCTCCTATCCTGGTTTTCATATTTTTGCACCATGTAAGTTCAATTTTACTATTTCTTAGTAATTTTATGTTTTGTGACTTTTACAATTAGGTCCAATCATCTAATTCATTAGTTTTTGATTTGGTGGGTGAAATTGGAAGTTACCCTGGCTGAGTAAGGGTAGTTTATGATGAATTATTATGAAATTGAAGTTCTAATTTCATATTAAGGTTGTTTTATTAAGTCATTTTGATAGAAAATGGTATTTTGGACCTAATTGTGAGCAAAATTGTGAATTAGATGTTGGTGTTGAAATTCAGAATATCAAAGGCTGTGAAATAGTTTATAATGATAAAATAAAAGTGTTAATTTAGAAAAATTAGTTCAATTGATGGGTGAATTGAGCAGGACTAAATTGTAAAAAGCTGTAAATTTTGGGGTAAAAGTGCAATTTCAAATTTTGAACAGCATAAATTGTGAAGTGAAATAGAAATCAAATAAATGCTAATGAGTAGAAATATTTTATATTATAGATCAAGAATCCAAAGAAGAACGAGGAAAAGAAAAAGTAAAGGACTAAATTGTAAGGTTTAGTCACATTTTGTATCAAGGTAAGTTTACAGTAAATAAATGCAATATTCTTTTATTTTACATTATTATTGTCAATTTCAGCATTTATATATTATGTTATGAAAATATTTAAAGTCGAATTTAAGGTGAAGTGACAGAGGAAAAGTGTTAGAAAGCCGGTTGAATCCTAGGAATGTTAGGATATTAGGGTTGACAGATGTAATGAAATGAGCCATGTAAGTCCATATTAGAAATATGGCTTTGGAGACAGGATTGAGCCATGTAAGTCCATATTATATATGGCATTGGAGACAGGAATAATTCATGTAAGTCCATGTCAAAGACATGGCATTGGCGAGATATTGATAGACAGAGCGACCCTAGTATCCTTAGTATTCCGAGTGGTTCAACGGGTCAGGATACGAGTTAAATTACAGTGAATTAACAGCAAAGGAAAAGTAGATTATACTTATGAAAAGAAAAGGTCGGGTAAGAAAGAAGGTAAGGGAATAAAGAAGAAGATAGAAATTGAGAAGTAAAGAAATTTATGATGTTAGATGATATTATGCATAATTATCCATTATGTTGAATGTTGTGATTTATTTGCTTGTAAGCTTACTAAGCCTAGTGCTTAATCTCTTTATTTTCTTCTTCTTATAGTACTTATCTAGTCACTCGGGGATCGAAGGAAATGTCGGAGGCCGATCACACTATCAAAGAAATAACTCGGTATAACTAGACGTTTTGTTTTGGGTATGGCATGTATAGAAACTTAGCTACTTTTGGTATAATATGAATAATGAATGATGTGTAAATACTTGCTAGTGATTAGCTAAGAAAATAGCTGATGATATACATGTTTATTAATATGTATGATTGAATGATGATTATCACATGAAAATTATGAAAAATGTGAAAGTAACCTAAAAACAGATTCAAGTAACAGAAATGATGTAACTTTGAAAATCACTAAAATTGTAGAAACATAGTTTGAAGATGAATAATATATGAAATTAAAGCTGATTATGTATATTTTCTTATGGAATAAGCAAAACAGGTAAAAGTATTATATTTTATGATATATCTAAGTTTTAGTGAAACAGGTTCAGAGCGATTTCTGGATCCCCTGTTTCAACTTTGGAAATTCACCATAAATTGTACAAAACTAATTAGAAGGTATAATTTATATGGTTAGAATGCTTGTTGAATCTAGTTTTGATAGAAACAAACGACTTAGTCATATGAATTTTGTACAGGAAGAAAAATGGTTCGTAGTAAGAAGAGGTTAGTGCAGTCGAGTTTTGAAACAGGGGAAACTTTAACTAATAAACTGTACTAATTGGCTAAGTCAAAAATTCTAGAAAAAAATTAGTAGATATATATATGAGTCTAGTTTCATGAAAAATTTACGGATCTTAATTTTGAGTTTTGAAACTCGAGAAATGAATTTTTAAGTAACCATGACGCAGAAAAATAGTTTAATCTAAAAATTAAAATAAGTGATTTAGAGTTGTTTAAAAGGTAAGATAAGTTTAGTAACACCTCAAGCTTGACTCCGGTGATGGTTTCGGGCGTGGGGGCGTTACATTTCACCTTCTAAATCAACCTCCAAATATTAGCAAGCACAATATTGTCCCCCTGATACATCTTTCTAAACGTTTCCGCTATGGAAAGAACATCTCTCTTCATCCATTTCCAAGCTAACCGATCCTGACCTATATCACTGAATGGGGCACAATAGATGCTATTTGTGTAACAATATTAACTGGTAATAGTGAAAATAAACAAGACTAGTCCGAACAACCATTTTCGTTTATCAAATCATATGTTCTTAAAGTATTATCCGGCTGACTACAACCTATATAAAACACTCGAAAATGACCAATCCATCAAACCCAAACTTCATTCCAAAAGTTTACAAGCCGACCATCCCCAACAGACCAATATACATTAGTGATGAAATCAGACCAAACTCTCATCAAAGATCTTCAAATAAACGAACAATTACTCTTAGCAATAGAGACCAACAACACCCCGTGTATATTATACTTATTCCTCAAAACCTAACCCACAAGGCCTCTATCTTGTTAAACAGCTGGAAACCTAGCTTCAATAGAAAAATTCGATTCTAATCAACAAGGCTTCACAACCCTAGACCTCCATTATTTATTGGAAGACAACAAACCCCCAAGAGAAAAGAGTCACCTTCTTTGATTCGATACAAGTACCCCAAATAAAATTACAGGCAATCCTCTCAATCTCATTACACACCAAGATCGAAATGCGAACTGTACTCATAAAATAATTCAGAATAGCTAAGAGCACCGACTTGGCCAACATTTTTTTGCCTTCTAAAGATAGGTTCCTCAAATCTTAACCAGATAGCTTATTACGGAACTTATCAATCACAAAGTCAAAAGTACTCGGCATAACTTTGTCATGCATTAATGGTAACCCTAAATAAATACCGAGATCAATCATACGAATAAACCCCACAATATTACAAATAACATCAGCTAACTCGTCCAGTATATTAAGAGAGAAAAAAAACTGAAACTTACATTTATTCACCTTTTGACCAAAAAAGTGATAGAACCGATTAAGAATATCATTAAGAAGTATCGCTTGACCCATATCAGCCTTGCAATAAAGCATAAGATCATTGACAAAAAATAAATGGGATAAAGTCAACCCTCTCCTAGACAGAAATAACGGCGTCCAATTCCCATGATCAACTACATCACCAATTAGGTGCTTTATCTGTTCCATACAAAGGACAAACAAATATTGATTTGGTGCGCTAACCGCCAAAGTGAAAATTTACTATATATTTATTTTTATTATTTATAAAGGGGCCGCAAGGTTAATTTTCCTTTTTTTGGGAGTAACCCCTTAAATTTCCCCATGATTGATAGGATAACATGATGATATGTTTCCAGTTGGCATATTGGATACTATAAAGAAATACAGGACAATCTAACTCACCGCTCTCGTTTAAAGCAATGATAACAATAAAATTTAAAGAAAATACATTAAAAACCTATAATTTCATTATTATGGTGTAAGACTAGAAAAAATGTTTACTGAGTTAAGATTTAACCTTGGTTTGATTACGTCTTCAAATAGGTTTCAATAAAAAGTCGCAATCTTAATAAGGAAGAGTTATGCATGCTAAAACTCAAACTCTGCCTTTTGAATGTTCATCCAATCAACCATTCTTAAATTGCGCAATGTTAAGTATAAAATCTGAAAAATATGCGTTAAAAAATCTACAACTTTGTTTACACTGTGGTCTAAGATCATAAAAAAAATGCTTAAAAGTTAAGATTTAATCGTAATTTAATAAAAAAATGCTTACAATTTTTTTAAAAAAGATTAATAAATTTAATAAAATATCAATTAATACATGTTTTTAGACTATATAATAAGTAGGGATGGGAGTAACATGGTTTTAACCCATACTAAATGAATGCTTGACAAGAATTTAATCATCGTTTCATCTTGATCGAGACCCAAAAAGCCCTCATAAAATAATGCATAAATTTATTTTGATACATTAAAACGTAACATTACATATATTTAATTTTCTATATATAATGGTTAGAATTTCTTACATTATTTTTTTAATGATTATTGTTGAAACCTTTTTTTGAAAGGTCAACTTTTATTTAAAACGAAAATGGAGTCACCACTAATCTTTTTTATGAGGTGTGATCGAGTCACCGTGTGATTGATTGTTTTAATAAGCGTAAGCGATTTAATTTATTAAAACAATGATTTTTAGTCTACAAATTTCGAGAAATAGGTTCGGGAGTCGGTTACGCATGAGGAAGGATTAGCAGCCTCGTAACGCCCAAAATTGGTACCTAATTGATTAATTGACGTCTTAATGCCAAAAGTTGAAAACTTGAAAAGAATTTAAAATACAATCCCTCTTTGTATTAATGTTAATTTTACTTAAAAAAACCGCTTGAGTAAATTGAAACAGTCGTTAGAGACCCTCTCATCTCAAGATAACAAAATGGCACATCACGTAAGTTAGGACACGACACCTTGAACCTTTGAGAATAAGCTTGTCTTTATTTTTTTTTATTTGAAATCTTATGTATTTTAATTTTTTCAACAAGAAAATTGAAGCCCCGTAAGTTAGGGTACGATTCCACGAATCTCCCAAATATCAAATATTGCCTTATTTTAAAAATTTCCTTTTGCTTATTTAGGTTAAAATTAATATAATATTAAAACAAAGTATGGATAAAATGTTATGCTAATGAATGATAACAATATAAATGCACTAATAAGTGATTAAGTAATACATATAATAGTGATAATCACATAATACATGTCACTTTAATACCAATATTATCAATCAAAGAAAAATAAATAACGAAATAAATAATAACAATGATAACAATAATAACAATGACAAAACAATGCACAAAAGAAAAACCAATTTTAAAAATAATAAGGACAAAGGAATAAATAAATAAATAAATAAATGCATAAATGAATATTAAGGAAAATAGTTTATAAAATATTGAAAATAAAGGATTAAATTAAAATATAAAGTAACTCACCACTTTCCGTATAAGGCATCTAACTCACTACTCTCCGTATAAGGTAATGATAACAATAAAATTTAAAGAAAATGCATTAAAAACCTATAATTTCATTTGTTTTTTAACCCGTCATGGTATAAGACTAGAAAAAACCATTTACTAAGTTAAGATTTAAACCTGGTTTGGTTACGTCTTCAAATAAGTTTCAATAAAAAGTCGCAGTCTTAATAAGGAAGAATTATGCATGCTAAAACTCAAACTTTACCTTTTGAGTGTTCATCTAATCAATCATTCTTAAATTATGCAATGTTAACTATAAAATCTAAAAAATATGTGTTAAAAAAATCTACAACTTCATTTACATTTTAATTCAGTGTGGTCTAAGATCATAGAAAAAATGTTTATAAGTTAAGATTTAACTTTAGTTTAAGAAAACATGCTTACAATTTTTAAAAAAAATATTAATAAATTTAATAGAATATCAATCAATATATGTCTTATTAGACCACATAGGGAGTAGAGGATGGGGTAACATGGTTTGAACCCGTGCTAAATGAATATTTGACAAAAGTTTTAACCATTATTTCATACTAATAGAGACACAAAATACCCTCATAAAATTATGCATAAAATATAAATTCATTAATAATAAGTCTTTGTTTTGTAGAAAAAAGACTGCACAAAGCAATTACATCAAACCCTCAAGCTAAATATGCATGGAAGCGTTACACTCAGCCAACAATAAATTAACCACAGAGATATCAGAATGTGAAGAATCCTTACTTTCCAATTCCTGCTTAGAAGTTGATGCACTAAGCGTAACTCTACCAATCTATATGCCATCCAGCTAAAAGCAATTCAACTAGAAATGCATTATCACATTTCAATTCAATCTGCCTGAACCCCATGTCCCACACAATGCGCAGACCTTCTAACATTGCACGAGTTTCAATCCTAAAGATAGATTCTTTGCCAATCCTTATTGAATAGCCACCCAACCAATTTGCATTAGACTCCCTAAACACACCCCTGATAGAAGCAGTAGTGTTACCGCTAAAGCCCCATCAATATTAAGTTTAACTCAATCATTCTCTGGAGGACTCCAATGCCTCAATGAGACCATAAGATTAGGTTCTAGGATCTTTAAGAGTAATGTTGAAAAAATCCTTGCCTAAGTAAAATCATTATTCATAATATCATTTACACAATTATGGCCATTAAAAAAAACAAAGAGATTGCGATTCTTCCAAAGCAACCAACATAGAATGGAAGATAGAGTTTGCCAATTCACCTTCATACTACTGCAACTATCTTTATCGTGCAAGTTCCATAATAACTATTCATTAAGAGGCAATGAGAAAAACGTAATTTGAGCATGAATCGACACCATTGCAAGCCACACCGATCTCGAGAAAAGGCACTCCTGAATCGTATAGAATCCACATTACCACATCTAAGACAGTGATCGTCACTGGACATGTGTCTCATCACTTGCTCCCCATTCGTCAACAGCCTATTTTTCCACAGCAATCAAATGACAACTCAAACCCTTTAAGGTGCTTTCACCTTCCAAGTCAACCTCCAAATATTAGCAAGCACAATACTGTCTCCCTGATACATCTTTCTTAATGTTTCCATTATGGAAAGAATGTCTCTCTTCATCCATTTCCAAGCTAACCAATCCTGACCTGTATCACTGAAAGAGGCACAATAGATGCTATTTGTTTAACAATATTAACCGGTAATAGTGAGAATAGACAAGACTAGTCCGAACAACCATTTCTATTTATCAAATTATATGCTCTTAAAGTATCATCCGACTAATCGCGACCTGTATAAAACCCTCGAAAAGAACCAATCCATCAAACCCAAATGTCATTCCAAAAGTTTACAAGCCGACCATCCCCAACAGACCAATATACATTAGTGATGAAATCAGACCAAACTCTCATCAAAGATCTTCAAATAAGTGAACAATTACTCTTAGAATAGAGACCAACAACACCTCGTTTATATTATACTTATTCCTCAAAACTTAATCCACAGTGCCTCTATATTGGTAAGCAGCTGGAAACCTAGCTTCAATAGAAAATTTTGATTCTAATTAGCAAGGCTTCACAACCTATACCTCTATTATCTATTGGACAATAACAAGCCCCCAAGAGAAAAGAGTCACCTTCTTTGATTCGATACAAGTACCCCAAATAAAATTACAGGCAATCCTCTCAACCTCATTACACACCGAGATTGAAATATGAATCGTACTCATAAAATAATTCAGTACAGCTAAGAGCACGACTTGGCCAACATTTTTCTTCCTTCTAAAGATAGGTTCCTCAAATCTTAACCAGATAGCTTATTACGGAACTTATCAATCACAAAGTCAAAAGTACTCAGCATAACTTTGTTATGTATTAATGGTAACCCTAAATAAATACCAAGATCAATCATACGAATAAACCCCATAATATTACAAATAACATCAGCTAACTCGTCCAGTATATTAAGAGAGAGAAAAAAAATCTGAAACTTGCATTTATTCATCTTTTGACCAAAAAAGTGATAGAACCTATTAAGAATATCATTAAGAAGTATCACTTGACCCATATCAGCCTTGCAAGAAAGCATAAGATCATCGACAAAAAATAAATGGAATAAAGTCAGCCCTCTCCTAGACAGAAATAATGGCATCCAATTCCCATGATTAACTGCATCACCGTTAGGTTCTTTATCCGTTCCATACAAAGGACAAACAAATATCGATTTGGTGCGCTAAGTGCCAAAGTGAAAATTTACTATATATTTATTTCTATTATTTATAAGGGGGCCACAAGGTTAATTTTCCTTTTCTGGGGGGGGTAACCTTTTAAATTTGCCCATGGTTGATAGGATAACATGATGATATGTTTCCAATTAGCAGATTGGATAATATAAAGTAATACAGGACAATCTAACTCACCACTCTCGTATAAGGCAATGATACCAATAAAATTTAAAGAAAATGCATTAAAAACCTATAATTTCATTATTATGGAGTAAGAGTAGAAAAAACCATTTAAATAGGTTTCAATAAAAAGTTGCAATTTTAATAAGGAAGAGTTATGCATGCTAAAACTCGAACTCTGCCTTTTGAATGTTCATCTAATTAATCATTCTTAAATCACGCAATGTTAAGTATAAAATCTGAAAAAATATGAGTTAAAAAGTCTACAACTTTGTTTACATTTTAACTCACTGTGGTCTAAGATCATAAAAAAATTGTTACAAGTTGAGATTTAACTGTAATTTAATAAAAATGCTTACAATTTTTTTAAAGAAAAGATTAATAAATTTAATAAAATATCAATTAATACATGTTTTTAGACTATATAAAAAGTAGGGGATGAGAGTAACATGGTTTTAACCCATACTAAATGAATGCTTGACAAGAATTTAACCATCGTTTCATACTGATCGAGACCCAAAAAGCCCTCATAAAATAATGCATAAAATATAACTTCATTAATAATAGGATTTATTTTGATACATTAAAACGTAACATTGTGTATATATAATTTTCTATATATAATGGTTAGAATTTCTTACATTATTTTTTAATGATTATTACAACTTTAGTCCTCAATAAATTACTTAGTGCACTTAGCAGAGCGTTTAGAATCCACAAACGATATTGAAAGAATGATGTGATGACACTAGAGGTGAGCATTTGATTGAGCCGAGTCGAATTGAATCAAAAAATTTTAAGTTAGTCGAGTTGACGAATCCTATTTTAGCAATCAAACTCAAATTGAAATTTTTCAAATCGATTAAAAATTTTCAAGTCAAATAGAGTCGAGTTAACAAATCCTATTATTTAAACTTAATATTGCGTTTACATAGACCAATTATTTAACTAGTAGACAAAGTACAAGATTATTTAACTACATAAACAAATAATGATTTTACTTTTTAACTTAATGAATAAACATTTATCAAAACAATGTAGTTTTACCTTTTCTTATTCGGATTTTCGAATAACTCGAATTGTGTAATTCATATTCGAGTTAAACAAAAAAAATTGATTTTTATTCGAATTGATCCGAATAGCACGAACTATTTGATTCAAATTTTGAAATTTTTTATCGAGTTTTTCGAATCGAATCGAATCGAATCGAATTAAATTGAATTTTGCTCACCCTTAGATGACACATATCCACTTAATGTATCGACAAAATAAATTAATACAACAGGATCCAATTGACCACTCCCGTATAAGGAAACATTAATCGTAAAATCTAAAGAACATGCGTTAAAAATCTATAATTTCATTTATATTTTAACTCATTATAGTGTAAGATTAGAAAGAATCGTTTAAGAGTTAATATTTAACTTTAGTTTGGCTAAGTCTAACTTTCTAGTTTACTCAAATAAGTCTATAATTTGAAGGTAAGGAAAAGTTATTCGTGCTAAAACTCGAACTACACCTTTTTAAGATTGGAAAGAGACATGTAAGAGTTAAGATTTAACTTTTGTTTGGTTTTGGTACGCTTCAAGTTATTTGCATTGTACCTACTATTATCAACCAAGGAGAAAATATGGAATGGCCATGGGATAATAATTTCATATTTATCGAATTAATCCATATGCTCCCATTTTTAATAAAATTTCGGCTAGAAGTATACAAGTATTGTAATGGGCCTCTCAGTGGGTATCTGGTAACCACATATGTAAGGTTATAATTAGTGATTTGATAGCAAAAGCAATAAGAAATCCAATATTAATATTATTTCCAATGTGATAGGATATGATTGATTAGCTAATGTTTCAAAAATTAATGTTGGCTCATTAGAACGATATAAACCGAGACTCAAAACGCCTATTAATAGAAAAACGAAACCCCCTGTAGTGTACAAAATAAATTTTGTAATCGAGTACAGACGTTTCTTCCCCCCTCCCCATGGATAGAAGTAGATAAACGAGAATTAATTCGAACTCCCACATGATGAAAAAAGTAAAAGATCTCGAGAAGAAAATGACCCTATTTGACCACTATACATTGCTGGTATCAAGAAATGAAATAATTGCAAATCTTGAGTAATTGGCCAAGCCACCAAAGTCGCTAAAATGGTGATAAATCCTGTCAGTAAAATGGGTCCTATAGAAAGCCCATCTATTTTCAATCTCCAATAAAAAAATTTATCCATTTATAATCTTCCGCCACCTGAATTAATAGACCGTCAAATCAGAAAGGATAACAAAATGCATAGAGTTTTAAAAGGAGTTCGAATTTTTTAATTTATTTAAAATAAAATATATCTTTCTATTCCTCCTTTTTTTTCATATTTTATTTGTTTCTTCATATATCTTTTTATGCCTCCTAACCAGTTTAAGGATAGATTTGGATGGACGATGCGTATACCTACAGTTAGTATAAAAATAATAGCAACAGTGAGATTAAATACTGCAACAATATTATAGCGTGAAAAAAAAAATAAACTAAACGAACTGCACCGTAAATTAAAAAATATGCATTTAACCCATTTAAAAATTTATAACTTCGTTTATATTTTTAACTCATTATGTTATAAGGCAGGAAAGAGACTATTATGATTTATGATTTAACCTTGATTTGATTTTGTTAATTTTCTAATTTATTCAAAGTAAAATATATCATATTCGATGCGTTTATATATATTTCGTTAAAAATGTTATGATAAGAAAAAGTTGTAAATATTAGAATTCAGTAAATTGAGAAACAAATTTTGGCGAGAATTAAATTGTATATTTTATTATAGTAAAAATATAATTTTATTATTTTAACAGTCTATATCTTTATAATTTTCAAAAGATTAAATCAAATTTATTATTTTTAGAAGGACCAAAATGAAATTATAAAGAAACCTAAATAAAAATTTTTCTATTTTAACGCCTACTACCTCCCCAAATTCGCCTTTGTATTCAAACCTCAATATGCTCAAAGGCACCTAATACTTTTATGTAATAAAATTCAAATAATGTATTGAAAATGTATAATTTCATTTACATTTTAACTCTTTAAAGTGTAAGACTGAACACAAAATGATTATGAGTTACAATTGCAGCTGCATGTTGACAAATCTCTAATTTCATCTACATTTTAATTAATTAATGTACAAAATTGGATAGAAATGATGATGAGTTATTTAACCTTTGCTTGGTTTTTGTCATATTTTTAGTTATAAAAAAATTATAAGAAAGAGTTATAGATATTGAAATTGAATCATAGATATATTATTATTTTTTAAAAATCTAATTTAATTGTGAAAGTATTTGAAAAACTACTTATAATCCATCCCAATCCTTAAATTAGAGGATAAACGCATTTCAGCACGCTTGAACTCATGTCCTCCTACACTGATCAACTAAATTAAGACTCAATCGACTAGATATATTGATACTTAATTCATCATTCCCAAGTTAGATGATATTAATTGTAAAATTTATACGTTAAAATCTGTAATTTTATTCACATTTAAATTTAATAAAATAAAAAGTCAAAAAAGGTACTTAAGAATTAAGATTAATTTAATTTTGGTTTGATTTGATTTGGTTTTGCTAAGTTTTAGTTTATTCAAAGTTTAATTTGAATTTAAATTTGAAATTTGATTTAATTAGTTGAAACTGTCACCCTTAAAATGTGATATTCAATAAATTGTATTAAATAAATTTGGATTTGGAAACTACACTTCATTTATACCAATAAAACAAAAAACTATAATGTTTCTCTTAGTCTTTAATGCTTTATTCAAGAATTTAAAATTTTGAACTTCAAGGGTGGATTTGGCTCAAATTAAAAGTTAAAGTCTTAATTGATAGAGATAAATCTTAAAATTATATCTGAACTTTAATTTGATGTAATTGTACATGTGAAACTCTAATTGTGGTTCAAATGTATACTTGAAATTTTAATTTTGATTTAATCATATACATTTAGATAAATACAACAATTTATTTTTATATTGGATAAATATAATTATTTATGTATGCAATATATCAACATAAAATGATGTTATATCCATAATTGTGTTAATAATTTACAAGAATTGGATCAAATCAAAATTTCATGTATAAAATTGCAAAAATCAAAATTCATGTATATATTTGCACATTAAACCATAGTTTTGAGATTTATCCCTAATTGATACAATTCTAATTATGTTTAAGGTTGAAAGTATCTTAAAGCTTCTAAGTGCTTAGAACTACCCATAACTCATTCCAACTCTTAAATTGGAGGATAAACGCGCTATAGCAGACTTGAACTCACGTTCTCTTGCACTGACAATGGTGCTAATGCCAACCGAATTAGGACTCAACCAACTAGATCATTCTCAAGTTAGACGATATTAATTATAAAATTTATATGTTAAAATCTGTAATTTCATTCACATTTAAATTTAATAAAATACAAAGTTGAAAAAAAGATACTTAAGAAATAAGATTAATTTAATTTTGGTTTAGTTTTGCTAAGTTTTTAGTTTATTTAAAGTTGAATTTAAATTTAAAATTAATTTAATTAGTTGAAACTGTCACCCTTGAAATGTGGTATTCAATAAATTGTATTAAATAAATTTGGATTTGGATTACTAAACTTCATTTATACCAATAAAACAAAAACAATCATGTTTCTCTTAGTCTTTAAGACATCAATATCAAGGGTGGATTAAAAGTTAAAGTCTTAATTGATACAATTATAATTATGTTTAAGGTTGAAATTGCACTCTTATGAAGGCCGATCCTACTTAAATTCTGAATATTTGCTTAAATCTAAAGGTTTATTCAATATTTAGAGAATTTGGATAATAACTTAGACTTGTTCAAAATATAGATCAAATTTAGATTTTAATATCCAAATTCCAAGACTAATTAGCTGGCTAACCGGTTTCTAAGTTCCAACAAAATAAAATAATACAAGAGAATCCAATTGACCACTCTCGTATAAGGAAACATTAACCGTAAAATTTAAAGAACATGCTTTAAAAATCTATAATTTCATTTATATTTTAACTCATCATGGTGTAAGATTAGAAAGAATCATTTAAGAGTTAATATTTAACTCTAGTTTCGTTACGTCTAAATTTTTAGTTTACCCAAATAAGTCTCAATAAAGAAGTCATAAATTTAAGATAATAAAAACTTATGCATGCTAAAACTCAAACTACACCATTTTAAGATTAGAAAGAGATGCTTAAGAGTTAAGATTTAACTTTTGTTTGGTTTTCTACGCTTCAAATTATTTGCATTGTACCTACTATTATCAATCAGGCAGAAAATATGGAATGAGCATGAGATAATAATTCCATATTTATTGAACTAATCCATACGCTCCCATTTTTAATAAAATTCTAGCTAGAAGCATACAAGTATTGTAATGAGCCTCTCCGTGGGTATCTACTAACCACATATGTAATCCTATAATCGATGATTTAATAGCAAAAGTAATAAGAAATTCAATATAGAATATTACTTCCATTGCGATAGGTTATGATTGATTGGTAGTGTTTCAAAATTAATGTTGGCTCATTAGAACCGTATAAACATAGACCCAATTCTCCTATTAATAGAAAAATATAACCCCATGTAGTGTACAAAATAAATTTTGTAGTCGAGTACATACGTTTCTTCCCCCGCCCCCAACGTGGATAGAAGTAGATAAATGAGAATTAATTCGAACTCCCACATAATGAAAAAAAGTAAAAGATCTCGAGAAAAAAATGACTCTATTTGACCACTATTCATTGTTGGAATCAGGAAATGAAATAATTGCTAATCTCGAGTAATTGACCAAGCCACCAAAGTCGCTAAAATGGTGATAAATCCTGTCAGTAAATGGGTCCTATAGAAAGTCCATCTATTTTCAATCTCCAATAAAAAAATTATCCATTTATAATCTTTCGCCACCTGAATTAATGGATCATCTAATCGGAAATGGTAACAAAATGAATAGGTTTTTAGGGGTTTGAATTTTTAAATTTATTTAAAATAAAATATATCTTTTTATGCCTCCTATTTTCTTTTATACTTCATTTATTTTTTCAAATATCTTTTTATGCCTTCTAACCAGTTTAAAGGTGGGCTTGGATGGGCGATACATTTACTGTAAAATTAGCGATGACGATGAGATTAGATACTGTAGTGATATTGTAACGTGAGATGAAAAGTAAGCTAAACGCACCGCATAACCTATCCAAACTTACACTAAGTAATATTAACCCTAAATTAAAGAATATGCCTTGAAAATTTATAACTTCGTTTATATTTTAACTCATTATGTTATAAGGTAGGAAAGAGACAATTATATATATTTTATGCGTTTATATATATTTTAACTCATTATGCCTGTCCAAACCTACACTAAGTAATATTCTATGCGTTTATATATATTTTTTGGTTAAAAATGTGAAAATGATAAGAAAAAGTTGTAAATATTAGGATTTATATAGGAAAAAGTAAAAAAATTTGGGGGTCGAATTAAACTGTATGTTTTATTATAGTAAAATGTGATTTCATTATTTTCATAGTCTTATAATTTTAAAAGATTAAATTAAGTTTTTATTATTTGTAAGAGGACTAAAGTCTAATTTTATTATTACTAATTTAAAATTTTATAAATTATAAATGAATTTAAATGATTTTTTTTTCATTTTAGGGATTGCCACCTCCCGATTAGCCTCTGAATTCAAACCTCGCTGAAGGTTACCTAATACTTTTATGTAATAAAATTCAAAAATGTATTGAAAAATGTATAGTTTCATTTACATTTTAACTCGTTAAAGTATAAGATTGAACAAAGATGATTATGAGTTACAATTACAGCTGCATGTTGACAAATCTTTAATTTCACCTTCATTTTAATTAATTAATGTACAGAGTTGGATAGAGATGATCATGACTAATTTAACCTTTGCTTGGTTTTTTTTTTTGATATTTCTAGTTTATAAAAAATAATTATAAGAAAGAGTTATAGATATTGAAATTGAATCATAGATATAAAGATTTTTATTTTTTTGAAAATTTAATTTAATTGTGAAAGTAACAATTGCCTATAGCCTATCACAACCTTTAAATTGGAGAATAAACGCGTTTGAGCATGTTTGAATCCACGTCCTCTTACACTTGTAACAATGTTAATGCCAATCGAGTTAAAACTCAATCAACTAAATATATTGATACTTAATTCATCATTCTCAAGTTAAACGATATTAATTGTAAAATTTATATGTTAAAATTTATAATTTTATTCATATTTAAATTTAATAAAATACAAAGTTGAAAAAAACATACTTAAGAATTAAGATTAATTTAATTTTGGTTTGATTTGGTTTTATTTTGTTTTGTTTTGATTAAGTTTTAGTTTTTCAAAGTTGAATTTGAATTTAAAATTTAATTTAATTAGTTGAAACTGTCACCCTTAAAATGTGGTATTCAATAAATTATATTAAATAAATTTGGATTTGGAGTACTAGACTTCATTTATACCAATAAAACAAAAACAATCATGTTTCTCTTAGTCTTTAAGACTTCAATATCAATACTAATCAAGAATTTAAACTTTGACTTAAATTAAAAAGTTAAAAGTGAGGACAAATCTCAAAATTATACATAAATTTTAATTTATTGTATAGTTATATATATAAATTTTAATTTAGTATAATTATACATGTGAGGCTCTATGCTATGCCGGCTTCCATATAAATATTTGTTCAGTCCCTTATGTCTCTCCTACTACATAGAACTACAACACTCTGAATCTCTTGGTGGTTCTAGCCGGCTTCCATGGTTTGAGCATTGCTATCAACATGGCCTCTTTGATGGAAGCACGCGTGCTGTTGATGGTGCATATGCTTTGGCCCTCGAACACTTTGGTCACTCTTTCGCTCACCTCTTCGATCTTGGCGCCGACTTTTTTGAACCCCTTTCTTATGTTTTTTTTCTCCGGGCTCCTTTTAGGCCTGCTCGACTGTACTGTTTGCTTTTTTTTTCAAGGAATCATGTTAGTAAATTTTAAATCCTACAAGCGAGATCAAATACTGTTATATATGCTTAATAGGTATCCAAATATTTTAAATTAAGTAAATGAGATTTTTAGCCCTTGAAAAATTAGTAAAATAGTGATGTAAGGTGTGTCAAATTCAAGTAACGGAATAGATGAAATAAAAAACTTCTCTTTTTGCAAGAAACAAATGTTATTAGAGTTGCGTATCATCTTCATTGTCATATATGATGAAATTAGATGAAATTAAATGAAATAATGTTAGAGTAAACTATAAAAATAGTCATTTTTATTTGTTTCAGATTATATTTTAGTTACTTATGTTTAAAATATTACATTTTAGTCATTTATGTTATCGTTTTGTTACGAAATAATCACTCTATCGTTAAACTCCATTACCTCCCTCATAACAGTCCAACGTGACAATCTAAATGGATTTTAAATGTCAACTTAAATGTCTAGTTGTTAAGATGAAAACAAGTTTTTAATTAAATAAATTTTAATTTAAACTATCACATTAAACATCTAAATTGGCATTTAAAACTCATTTAAACTGCCATGTAAGTCCACTATTAGGGAAGTAACGAAACTTAACGGTAAAGTAATCACTTCGTAATAAAACGATAACGTGACTAAAACATAATATTTTAAACATAAGTGATTAAAACATCATCTGAAACAAACAAAAATGACCCTTTTCATAGTTTACCTATAATGTTATGCAATTATTTTGAATATTCTATTTTTCTTTTTTGTCTTTATTTTTCAATCGCTTGAAAATGATAATAGAAACATCTCATTTATTTATTCTGCTAGTTCCGATCAGAAATATCCATAAAGGCCTTATGACAATCTCGGTTTTTAGAATCAAGGGTTTATTATTAAACAATTAATAAAGTAAAATTGTATATATTCAGTTTAAATTTGTATTAATAAAATAAATAAATAATAATTTTTAATATTAGTTTAAATAGTGAAACAAACTTTGCCTAAACCAGTTCAACCCAAGCCTGGATAATGAAATAAAAAAAGAATCCCCCAGCAGATTGACACGAACCAATTAAAATAAAACTGTGATCAGTAAAAGCTTTACTCAAAATGGAAATTTCACGCCAAAAATTAATCACGGCACCATTCAATTCCCAGGTTTCTATGCTATGCCATGGCATATAAAGATCTGGTTACACTATAGACGTGACCCTGAATGGAACGACGATCGGAAAAGGCTGACTGATTATACAATTGGGTTCGGGGAAAAAATACCTACGGGGTCCAGACGGTGAAGTTTATGTAGATACTATTATGATGATCCAGTTACGTCAAAATCTAGGAACACTACGTCATGCAGCCACTAAAGAAAATTGTCGAGAAGAGGTTAAAGGTTTAGGCAGTTCACACAGTAGTGTGCGAAGAGCCGTAAGAGGGAGGTTTATGAGTGCCTCTGGTTAATTAGAAAGGTAGAAGAAGCAGCATTATTCTTCTCCCCCTTTCTTAACCTGGGGTCTTGACAGTACGGATGTCTGCATACCACCATGTGAACTGCCTCTCAAGCTTCCAACCTCTTCTTTCTCAACAAACATCTAAGGTTCATCTTTGATCATCATAAAGTTGTAAGCCTAAAGCTTTGTTTGGTAGGAAGAAGAAAAGTGTGAGATAAAGAACGAAAATGTTTTAATCTAATAGTTGAGCTAAAAAATAGCACTTTAATGTAGTTCAACCATTAGATTAAATTGTTTTCTCACCCGTTTCTTTCTTTCCTACCAAAGGAAGCGTAAGTAAGACAACTCCGAACCAACATAGACATCGACAGGGGAGGATACATTATCCAAATAACAGGCAGACCATGCACAACCTTAGATAATGTGAATATTTAATCATACATAACATCTATATCCATTATTGCTTACCTTCAGGATATGACATAGTGCGGGATCAGTCATCCCCCAATATGTAATAAGCTGTTGTTCTGACAGGGATAGGATCTCAATATTTAGCTCAGAGGATGTGTGGATTGATCACTGCACGGTTGCATATTGTTGACACATAGGGTTCCAACATTGATAACAATCTCTAACAACTATATGCTACATCACAACAAATCACGATGATGAGAAGTACATGCAAGTCACAATTGCCTCCAATTTATTTGCCAAAGGCCTGGTTCATATGTGTTTGATACAAGTATTTCAAGAAAAATGAAGAATTGGAACACGCTACAGAAATACAACATTTTGGTATTTTCATATTAACCACAATAAAGAAAGACTAATAGCAAAATAAACAAAGTGCCTCCAGTACAACATGGCCTATCAAATAGCAAAGTACTGAATACCATGTCCATCAACCACTTCAAAAATGAATCTATGAGTTTCCATGTGTTAGTAATTTAATTTTCAACCAGGTCATAAAACATGAAATCTATTAGATGCTGGAAGAACTGGGATTGAAAATCAGAAGGATATGATTCTCAATGATCATTTTTCACACCTTCTGGAGAAGAAGCTCCACAAAGTTATACTAGCATCAAGCACTGGCAAAACCAACATCACTTCTAACAAACATGTGACTCTTGTGTGTGAGTGTCAAATATGAGTAGTTTCCCATAGGATTCTTGAAGGTCTCATGTCTAAATATGTGTCAGACGCAAGTGTAAGGCACAGATACTTCGTAAAAAGATGGAGACTCAGAGCACATAGTTCCAATTTGCTAAATAGGACACAGGATTTAATATCTAACCAAGCACAACTCCACTTTTTCATACAATTTTAGCTTCCTTAAATTTTGGTGAACCTTTTGATACTTTTTGGATTTATTTTCCAACATCTAAAAATATCAATGCCGGAAATGAATGAGGAAAGGATGTATAACCAGATATAAGACACGACCACAAAAGCTTCTGCAATTGCCCCGTCCCCCAGTCAAAAAAAATAAAGTAGGGGCAGGGTTATCTTAATGAGCTTAGTAAAGTGGTAGACAGTTGAAACAGTATATTACAAATCGGTGCTCATCATTCTGACAAAAGGTACAAAGTTATTCCAATTTTCAACCCTAAATATACTATCATTCATTCTGAAATAAGTAAATGATCTTACAACTTCTGCTTGGGGATTGTAACAGTTTGAACGAATTTTCCATAGTCCAGTCTGCGAGAGTTTGAAAGAGAACGAAAGAGCAAATATGAGTCATTCTAGTAAAGAAAATACCGGCAACAGAAAGTTTAAAGGAACTGAGAAAGGACAAGTACTAAACTAATTGTGAACCTGAGATTTAAAAGCCATCACGAGTACCATATTAATCATTGCCAAAAAAACAATTAAATCTTATTATTAAGCTGAAAGGTAGACAATATTGTGTTAAGATAGAAGGATATTTACCTTGTCAAGTCGTTCGGTTGTATTTCTTCCAATCAAGTTAACGATCCTTTTCTTTGAAACAGACTGCATCTGCATTGAAAGTCAGAAGGTCAAAGAAATTAGGTTTTGGCACAAGGGAAGCATAGGAATTACTAATGAGACAAGTTGCATCTGGTATTGACTCTTTAGCTGTTAAATCATATATAATAGTAATACAGTTTTACCAACTTCATTTAAACTTCCTTATAACATGCAACCAGATGTTTTCTCTATATATCTGTCATAGAAGGTGAAAACAGAACTGTTTCTTGATGTCTGGAAAGGGATTAGGCCTTAAGCATTAGCCCATTAAGCCCTAAAATGTACACAGATTCAGGTTCACTCGTCACAAAATCATGAAGATGGAACAAGATAATCTTTTCTCTTTTCTTTTTCAAGGGGCATATGGTGAGAGGCTACACTTGTAAACATATTTCAGCGAATAGTTACTAAAAAATAGCATCAAGTAAGTCTTGTCAATATCCGACATGCCACTGGAAATAATTAAATTTGACAAAAAAACACTCTACATGAAAAATAACATGAACAAGAGTAAGAATGTGTTAAAATCTATAGTCAAAATTTATATAAATATAAAACAGCTTAAAAATGAATATGACATAACAAAATACATAAACACAACAGGAATATTGACAGGTCTACACCAAATAAGGCATGAAGGGAATGTCAAAACATGTTACTACATAAACTTCTTTAATCAATTACAAGATAAATTCAAGTCATGGAACAGTACCATTTGTAGATTTAAGCAGCTAAAATGGCAATGACTAAAATCACATATTTCTTGGTCAAAGAAGAAAAGAAAATTTTGTCAATAAAAAAGAACTCATGCCTGTTTCAGTAATCCTTCAGGACTGCAAAGATAGGTTGGTGGGGTTTCACTGTCCATCATCTCTAAGCAGCTGCAAGGTAAGTTGAAGAAATGAAAATGCAGGATGGAAATGGATAAATATCTACAACCAATATACATGATCAAACTTAGATAAGAGAGAGGAGGACGAGGAGGAGGGGCACAATGAAGAAGCAAAGACAGAAAAAAAGAAAAAAAAAACTTCAATTGTTGATGCTTGCTATTCCCTAACATCTATATTACATCTTGTAAGCTTTAACCTCAAGATTTGGTACATCTGCAAAATGATAAAAACAAATTGGTTCCAAAGTTTCTACAAAAATTAGTTTCATTATGGAGACTCAAAGGTGGATATGAGATTCACAGCCTTGTATGTCAATCATTCCACTGTACTCTGTGAGCAAGTACAAGTTCACCCAAATATTGCACCAAAACTATTTTCAGTCAATAAATGAATAATGCATTGTGCAGAAAGTTTTTGAAGAGGAAACCCAGCCAAACAGAAATCCATCTGGTTAAAGAAGAAAATGAAAAAAAATAAAAAAAAGAACCAGATAAAGATAAAATTCTCACGGAATATGCAAAGCAGCTCCATGTCGAGACAACACTGAGACAACTGGATCATAACCATCTCTCAGAGCAGTGTTGTAGTAACCAGCAGTAAGTTCAGCAGGGTGTGATAGAGTCTGGTACCACCAATAAATTCCACCAATTTTAGCCACCAACATAACAGAAGTTTGCTCATTTTCTTGGTATTTTTTCAGGATCTTTGCTGCCTTTGCAAGAATGGCATCTGCATGACAAATCAGCCTACCACTGTACCATTCCTGCAAAAGATTATTCCCAAGTATGGCTTTTATATGCTGAGTTTGTTTCCATAATCATGTTTAATCTGAGGCTGGGGATTGCATATTGGATTTCTGAAAACATGATGTTATGATGCACTTTCCCCAATAAAAATGTTGTAATGATCATAAATAACCTCTCAATATGACGGTCAGTAAATTCAGCACAACTCTTCTATATTGCAGATATCCGGTCAATGGATTAAATTCAAATGGACAGTTTGAATACTATAAGTTAATGCTGGTAGCAGTACATATTATATTGGTGCATGAATGTTGTAGAATATTAATCTGCACAATGTACAGACATAAATCTGGTTCGCAAATATTACAGATAAAGCATAGTACCAGGAAGAAACGGCCATAATCGGATAGAAAGCTCTCCTTTCCCTCTTCAAAGAAGGGCACCCCAGATGGAAGACTGTTGTAACAGCCAGCATTCTGTGGCCCTTTGTCCCCCCATTGAGGTTTTCCTTCTCGGCATGCAGCCATCTTTAAGTCCTCCATCCTGCAAGCAAAACTATCTTGAGAATAATGAAACACCTGAGTTTGTATTAGGATGGAAACAGTTTATGCCTACATGTACTTATCATAGCACTGGAATTCACCGATGCCAGGGAATTTCCATCTACCATCACCAAAAGGATGAGCAGGATACCTGCACTAAGAAAATCATGCAATGACTTCATAATCATGTTTCAACAATTACTTCATAGATTGAACAAAAAAAAGGAAAAGAATAACATAAGAACCATAAAGTACCTAAGTTCTCCAGAAGGACCAAGACCGATGCTTATTTCTTCAATTACAGTTCCAATAAAGGATTCAAATTTGTTAACAAAACTAAGCATGAAATCTTCATAACACTGGAGGGCAGTCCGCCCAGATAACAGAGGAACATGATCCACCCCTAGGGTGAGATAATCATTGTTGGAGAACCCCTGTTGATCTCTATAGTATATATCTTTATTTACATCACCAATCTGACAGCAAAAGAGAAAAAAATATATTTGCTAGCAGTAAGAGAATATAATTTATAAATAAGGTGCTCTTAGTGAATTTCCTATCTCATAAGCTTTTCAATGAAGTAGCTGAAGACATATTGGAAGATAGAATACAGTCTCACTTACAGGATAACAAAAGTAAGTTTTGCCATCTGAATTTATTAAATCACTCGACAGATAGGATGGCAAGAATCCCACCAGTCTAATGTGTTGCACCAAAATAAAACCTTAGTAAATTGACCGTGCAATTATTACTCTGTGACAATTCCATTAGAAGATAACAAGTAAATGGCAAACCTCCAAAATCCACAGTGGTAGACTCACACCCCCTTTTCCATGAGTTGAGTGAATATTTGAGTGAAAAGACAAAGCAACATGCAACTTCAGCCCTGAATCAGAAATCAATTTAAACAACTCTTCATACAGAGACCAATCGTAGTCAAAAGGTGAGAAACGCTCCACTATTCCCCACCAGACTTCAACTCCAATTCCATGAACACCTGCCAACTTGAGTGCTTTTAGAGATACAGTTAAGGCCTTGAGTCTGAAACAACAAAGACCAAATCAAAAACCGTTTTATTTTGGAAATCAAAACAAGGCATACTATCCAAAATTTAAGATATCAAAAAAAAAAAATTCCAATAAATGAGAATGTTAATTAGGACAAGGTGATTATAGTCTCCTTATAGTGGAATGTATGAGGCAGACATTGAGTCTACCTCCCTTTTAGAAAAGCTGAACCATACAATATATTGATGATCGAGCAGATGAAATGCCTAAACCTTACTTTCTAATTCTTGGACACCCAGAGGCATCAAGAGTGAATATATCCACAGGCATCATTACAAAAATAGGCACCCTCTTATCTTTTGATGATTCCAGTATCGTTGATCTCGATTTCTCTCGAGCATCCATGCTGCAAGAAATCAGTACTTCTACATCAGAGCAAGGTATATAATTCAGCTAAAAAGAAAACCATAAAATTTTAAATTTTGTTAAGTTTGCCAAGTAATCTCCCATCACTGCAATCCAAGCAACCTAAGCAGTAACTTGTTTGCACAGAATCAATCTCTTCCAATGAAAATTAAAAGGAATAAGAAGAAGAGGTATCATAGAACTTAGAAGCACTTGAGCCACAACAAAACCACATGCTTACTCCACCATACTAAGATAATTCCATTTCAGTAAAAACCAGAAACATGAGCTTTGTTTTTAAAGAAAACAGTATACTAACTACTCGAAGTGACTCAACGAAATCATTTTTATCTTTTTTCCCGTTACATTGCCTTAAAATCTGATCAAAACGGAACAAATCCTCCTAATCGTTAATTGGCTTCATATCTAAATTCGAAATTTGATAATATAGCTTTACAATTTACAAGTGTTTTCTTCTTCTTTTTCTTGTCAGAGCTGAATGGTTAAGATTTCTCTCTTCTGAATTAGATAAACTAAAAAATCGTCACTTAATTTAATTTTTCAGCTCTAACAAAAACAGATTCCGCTTTTTATCAATTCAACAATATTCCTTGCTCTCTTATTTTTATCGCCAACGAAACATTAACTGCAATGTACAGCTCTAAGATACGACAAACCCAAATTTTCTCCTAAAATAAACGCTTCCAATCAGCTCTTCGATTATTAAGACTAATAACATTCAAGCAAAAAAGAAAAAAGAGCACGGATATCTAAATTTTCATTTTGTACAATTTTCTCGGTAATCAAACAGGAAAAAGTTAGAAATCATAAAATAAAACGAAAAATATCAGGCACCGACCTCAAGATGCGACGTTTACCAGCAATGGATCGCCATTTACTGCGGAAGAATCCGCTCGTGAACATGCGGATCACCGAAACGTTTCGGAGAAGAAACTTTCGCGTTTTCGCTAAGTCGCGATCGAAGCTCGCCTTTGCGTTCAAAGTGTAGTAGTAGCCTCCACACTTGCATGCCATCTTTTTCTTTTTCTTCTTCTTCTCATCAATTTCTCTGGTTTTGCACAGAGAAAAGATCAAATAATAAAAATAATAATTGTGAAAGCTATTTTTTCTATTTTATTTTATTTTTTTTCCTTTGAGGGAAAAAAATGTTAGTACTACACTTTCTTTTTCTTTGTTTTTTTTAAGGAAAAAAATTCTCATCCTTTTATTTTATAATAGGTATATTATACAAAGTTTAATGGACAGTTTTGCAGTTATGCCCTTGAAATTCAAAAAAATTTGAAATTTGACATGATTTACTACCCTAATTCTCTTTTGCCACTATCATGATATTCAAGCTCTTTATTTTCTTTAAAAAAATTATATTCATAATTTTAATTCAATCATATATAGTTAAAAAATAAATATATTAATTTATTTTATATTAAATAGATATAATTATTTGTATATGCAATATGTAAACATAAAATAATATTATGTCGATAATTATGTTAATAATTATTTTGTTGAAAGACCAGTTGATAATCACTGGTTAGTTAGTGTTTTAGTTTGCAATCTAACTATAAACTGTTAATTGGTTAGGGACTAAACTGTTGATGTATAAATATATTGCAGTTGCAATTTAAAATATACTTGTTTACCATTTGAATGAAAGTTACTTCCAATTATTTTCTTTTCTCTTTTTCGTGCCCTAGTTGTCACCTTTGCTCCTCTGTCTTGCTTCTCTTGTGTTCATCATCGACATATCACGGGTTGACTATGGTCATTGATGTTTCCTAACATATTTTATGGGAATTGAATCAAATCAAAATTTCATGTATAAAATTGTTCGAAATTAAAATCTATATATAAAATTACACATTAAGCTAAAGTTAGTATATAATTTTAAAATTTAACTATTTTTAAATTAATCACAACACCTATAAAAGAAAATAATGAGTGTCAATTGAACTTTACTTTAACTATCATCGTTATTGTTGCAACAATTAGAAAGAGATGAATTCAAGTTAAATTAAGTGTCTATTATCCTCCATTTTAAATACATTTTATTTGAATTTAATTATAAAAATATATAAATATAATTATTTTTTATATTTTATATTAGTTTTAATAATAAAACATGTTGATCTAAAATTGAAAAATCTAAGCTTAAGCTAAAGTGGATTAAGTCAACTAACTGAATAAGAGCTACTCCATTAATGAACACCTTTCAATTAAGAGTTGACTAATCAATTTAAAAAAAATTAATTTCTAAACTTTTAACATTTTTATGTTTATGTTTATTTAATATTCAATTTTAATTTTTTATAAATTTCGTGTATATATATATTCTTTAAATTTCTAATTTTTTAATTACTAATTAAAAAGTAATGAGCCTACCACCCTTATTTGTCCAGTCACTAAAATTTTCAGAAAAAGCAACAACATTAGCATAGATAGCAACGTATGTAATGATTGTCAATTTGAACTGATTAATCCTTTTTAATGGCGGTTTACATTGTCTTATTATATAAATTTTAAAAGACAAAAGTGTCTTTAAAATTATAGTTATTAATATACAAAAAAAGGTTAAATTTATTAAAAATAGTAATTAGAATTTTTTTTACATAGAAAATTCAAAACAAAAATCAAATACTATATCAATAACATTATTTATCAAAATAGTATGTTTGCAACAGTTTTAGAGGTAGAGGGTATGGAGGAGGTGGCGCCACTTTTTTTTCTTTTCTGACTTGATCATCGAAACATCATTAGAAAATGATATAGGGTAAAATATATAAATTAAGGATGGAGGGAGTGAATAAGGCGGCACCTATATTTTGTCCCTATACATAAGTCAAATCGGGTAAAAAAACAGGTTAAAGAAGTGGAGGGTGATTGAGAGACGTGACCAGTGGAGGGTACTTAACAAGCGACACCCAGTGGAGGGTGCCTGACAGGCAGCACTCAATGCTGAACCCTTATTTAAGCAGTGTTTTTTGAACGGTTTTGAAGATAAGAATAAAAGAGGAAAAATTTTGGGTGTAAAAGAAGAGAAAACAATGAAGAATCCGCTAGGTTAGTATATATGAATTTCATTTTTTTCAGTATTTTTTTAAAATGAAATATTGATAAATTTAATTAATTTTGCAGACTTAGTATTGAAAATGGATTTTCAATTTTTCGTATGCATTTATTTCGATGGAGTAATTTTGACAACAACAGTTAGATGTATATTTGAATGTCGCCAACAAATAGCAATGAGATTTAATAGAAATGTCTTGGTTGATGATATGAAAGAAAGGGTCGATGTAAAAATTGTTAGACATTGTGGGAGGAGGATCTCGAAACTATTCTACAAATTTTCAATTTCGATAGATCCCATCAAATTCACCTATATGGAACTTGTAAATGATGAAAACGTAGAGCATAACACCCCCTAACCCCAAATCGTCGCCAGAACAGGGTTACGAGGCATTATCGGATATATCAGACAACTTACGAATAATTTTTAAATAAAATAACATTCATGGTATAATTTAATAAATAAGTCCCTATAATGAACTCTCAAAGTCTAAAACATGCATTAAAAGTGAAACGAGACTCGTCCAAGGACTCCGGAAATTGTTATTTTTTTTAATTTTGACAGCATTTCTGCTTATTTTTACATAAAACCTCCTACAATTAAAACCGTATCCATTTCAAACATAACCAATTCAACCAACTCATTTCACATACTCATTTTCTATTCTAAATACCTTCTAATCAAACTCAATCAATATAATTCAATTTAAATTTATCAGTGTACTAATTAAATTGAAACGGATAAACTTCTTTCATTATAATTCTTAGACTTGTATTGCTAACATTTTTATCCATTTATATTCAAAACATAATAACATTTATACACATCCTATGTACATGCCACATTACCAAAAGAAAATATGCATCCCCAAAAGTTTGCTGAAGTTGGGTCTAGCTTTGGATGCTGGTTCAGTACTTGACTTCTACAACCTGCGCATGGAAACAACCGTACGCTGAGTATGCATATACTCAGTGGTATCACTACAATTCAATTTATAATTAAATAAATTAAATCACATACATACTTTTACATTACAATTATCATTTAATGAACAATTCAATCTTTTTATGTTATCATTTGATTATATATATAAATATATATATACACCATTCTTATTTCTTTATTTCAATTATCACCTTTCACATATGTCATATCATTCAAATTTAGTTTTATTAGTAAATTTATTTCATTTGTCCTTATTAACTTGATTCGGACTCGACGAATACACGGATTCCAACCAACACACCAGTACGGCACATTGTGCCTTAATGGTACACAAGATACCTAAACAAGAATCAAGAACGATAGCGATATGATAATGATATTCAACACACAAAGTGCTGAATTTGTAACAGTAACGGTAACAATATTCGACACACAAAGTGTCGAATCGGTAACAGTAACAATAGTCGTCACATAAGTGCCTGGTCAGTAAGCAGGCAAAAACCCGTACTCTTCCATATCCTATGACATGCCAACTATATCCGACTAACCCGACTAGTTAATATGATATTCAATTCACTTTTCAGTACAATTTCCATCTCAGTTCAGCATCAAATATAATTCCCTATTTCAAACAGTTTCACAATATTGCAGTAATTCATTACTTCAGTAATTTCACAGTTCAATGCAATACACATAACAATATTCAGTAATTTTAAAATTCAATTTAGTACTCAAAACAATATTCAGTATTCTATAATTCAGTTCAGTATCAGTCTCAATTTCAGTACCCAATCATAAATTTATCATTTTACTAAACACTTACCTTAAAATACTTACCACACATAATTAGTAAATTAGACACATAATAATGATAAAGTTTAAATTATAGTGATACAAACCAGAATTCTCTTCGGATTTAATCCTCGACGATCTTTTCTTTTCCTTTTTAGGCCGATGCTTCAGGCTCAATGTTAGCTACGAACAATTAAAATAATTTCACAATCATTAACACAACACAATTTAATTGCTGAAATTTTTATCTAACTTTTACTTTAATTCCAATTTAATCCTAATTAAATCTATATATGTTTCTTTCTTAATTCATACCTTTTTGCTACTCAGTTTCTTACCAAACTCACATTTAACTATTTAATTTTGATCATATTTGAATTTATTTCAATTTAATCCCTAAAACTCAAAACTTATTGCTTAGTTTACAATTCAATCCTTTATTCAATTCTAACTTAAAATTCATTCAATTAAATCCCTAATTCATTATTTTGCTCAACATGAACTATGTTCAAAAACCTAAAAACTTCCAAAACCTTAATTTAATTCCAACAAAACTTTGTTCTAAAGCTTCTAAAACATCAAAATTAAGAGAAAATGACTTAATTGACTTACCAATTAAAATTTTAAGCTTCCAAACCCTAGTTTTTCCTTTAATTTTTCTTTTCTTCTTTCTTCCTGTAGCTTTCGAATGCTTCTCTGCTTTCTTTCCTTTTTCTTTTGTTTTGTTTCTATTTATTTTATACTTTATTTCTTTTTACTTTATTTACTTTATATTATATTTAATTAATAAGTATCTATTTAATAGTAATTATATATATAACAATTGTACACACACATGTTTTACATTTGTCCAATATCATCACCCTACATTTGCCATAATTTTATTTAATTATCACATAAAAATCTTATTTTATAATTATTTAATTAATAAATATCTCTTATTTTCAATAATAAAAATAATAAATATCTACTAATTTAAATAAAATATTATAATTGTATAAATATTATCATTACATATGTATATTTTTATCACCTTACACTTATCATAATCATACTTTATTTAACACATAAAAATCTTATGATATAATTATCTTAAATTAATTAATATAATTTTATAACTAAAATAATTTATTTACATAATTATATTCCAACAAAAAAATCTTAGATTTTTGTTTAATCTTTGCCACCTCACCTTTTACTTATGGCATAATTTTCATTTCGATCCTTTATATTTTCTTTTAATCTATAATTCAACTTTTACCCCTTATTCAATTTAGCCATTTTTCACTAATTACTCTAAATTAAGCTAAATTCACTAAATAAAAATCTAATTAAACATACTATTAGATTCATAATTACTCCTAATAATTATTTACTAACTCGGTTTACTAAGACGGAGGCCTGATAACACACTTTCTCGATGCCCACAGATTTTGGGTTGTTACATGGAGATAATAGTTGCACTTTATTGCCGAGATCAGAGTCACCAAACTGATCTGATTCAGTTGTTTGATAAGTTAGCTAATGTGAAACCAACTGAATATTTCACTCAATAAGGTGAAGAACATGGAGTTCAAGATTTGTGTACGGTGGTTCTGAGAGCGTTTGTTGATAGGCGATCGACTGTACACGGTATCGACATCGATCTTAATGCTCAACTTGCGTCTGAGAACCTTAACCTGGATCTCTATTTACAAATACATCCGATTGTGATTGAGACCAGTGCGGATGGTGATGATGGATTTGATAATAATGATCCTTTTGATCATGAGATTGAAGATTATAAAGGTCCTGATCTAGAGAAGGTCCTAGATGATGTCGATGACGAATGCGTGAATGACGATGAAAATGTTAACGTGTCTTTATTTGAGAACCCGAGTTGAGGCATTGTAATACTCAATAATTTTGGGGCATACATTTCAATCATAGATCTCGATGCAGCGCATGCATCCGAGTTCTTGAAGTACCTGGTATACTACATACTTACCGATTGGTCGCAAATTTAGAATGTGAGGAGTTGTTCATGGGCCAAGAAATCGCAACCAAGAAAGAGTGCATATTTGTCATTAAGCGATATAGCATGAATGTGTCGGTTAACTACAAAATCATTGTATTTAAACCAGTATTATATATTGGGGAGTGTTAGAGGTCTGCAAAAGACTACAATTGGTGGGTACGAACCGCATTTATCTAGAAGTCGCAAATGTGGGGGATTCGAAACTTTGTTGGGCCTTACACATGCACTTTAACACAAATGATTCAAGATCACTGCAAACTTGATTCCAAAACTATCTGCAACCGCATCATGTGAATGGTGAATGACATGCTGACCGTTCTAGTTTTGGTACTGATTGTCGAAATGTAAGAATAATTCCAGTACCGAGTGTCATACCGGAAAGCATAGATAGCTAAATAGATGATCATAGAGTAGTTGTATGGAGATTGGGATGCATTGTGCAATAAGCTACAATGGTGGATAGCCACTATGTGGGAGTATGTGTAACATCCCGAAATAGGGCCTAAACGGAATAGTGGTTACGAAACCACAAATATGAGGTAGGAAAATTTATTTTATTTTCATTTTAGGGTCTATGGCATGATTTCATGATTGTGTGAAAATTTCGTTTAGAAATTTTATCGATAGAGGGTCCAATTTGATATTTAGGACTAAACTGCAAAATTTGTAAAATGTGTGTTCTAGTTCACAAAGGTACTAAGTACTTGTGAGTAATGGGTTTTTAAAGTGGAGGTCCTTTGATAGTAATTAGACCATTATACTAGTTTGGACAAAAATACCTAAAGGAAGATAAAACACCATAGTTTTAATTAATGGTATTTTGGTCATTTAGTAATTAAAATGCATTACAAACAAAATTAAAAGCCAATTTGTGTCCATCTTCAACCCCTTGGCCGAATTTCACATGAAGAAGACATAGCTAGGGTTTTTCAAGCTTCCAAGCTCAATTGTAAGTCCGTTTTAGCCCCTTTTTAATGTTCTTTACGTTTTTTGAGTCTCGGTAACTTGATTAAGCTTATTCTAACAATAAATACCCATAGGTGAAATGTGTTTATTTTGATGTTTTATGGTAGAATATGAAGCTTGAAATTGTGTTAAACAACTTTTGCTAAGCGATTTTACGTGAAAACGAGTAAAACAACATAATCGGTAAAAATACCTAATGTTCGTAAGTACATGTTAGAGTGAGAAATGTAATGACCCAAAATTCACGGGCATCGGAAAAGTACATTAACAGGCCTCCGTCTTAGTAAATCGAGTTCAAAATAATTACTAGAAATATTTATGAGTTTAGCGATGTGTTTAATTAGGTTTAAATTAGGTGAATTTAGCTTAATTAAGAGTAATTAGGAAAAATGACTAAATTGAATAAATGATGAAAGTTAAATTGTAGATTAAAAGAAAATGAAGAGGACCAAAATGGCAATTATGCCATTTGTCCTAAGTGAGGCGGCATAAGCATAAAAATCTGAGATTTTTATGTGTTAAAATATATCTTAAATTATTATTATTAAAAGTAAAGTAAATAAAAAGGAAATAAAGGAAAGAAACAAAAGAATAAAAAGAAGGAAGGAAACAGAATAGCAGGAAACGAAACAGAGAAGAAACAGGGGAGAAAGAAAGAAAGAAAAGAAAAAGGGAAAATAGGGTTTTAAAGGTTCCAAGTTAATTTGGTAAGTCAATTTAGCCCTTTTTCTTATGATTTTTGAGTTTTTGGAATCCTAGAGATAAATAGTACTTGTTTTAAGTAGAAATTTTGAAAGTCATTAGATTTCTAAGTTTGGTTCATGTTGAATAAAATGATGGAATTGAGGGTTTATTTGATAGAAATTTTGATTGGAATTGAATAAAGGGTTGAATCGTAAACTAAGCTATAAGTTTTGAGTTTTAGGATTAAATGGAAATAAATTCGAAATTATGAAAATATACTGAAAATTTAATAGTTAACTATGAGTTTGGACAAAATTTGAATAGAAATAAAGTATGAATTAAGATAGAAAAGTAAGTGAATTCAGTTAGGATTAAATTGAAATTAAAGTAAATTAACATTTTGTACTAAGACTATTTTGGACAGCAGCAGTAGTCTAAGTTTGAAAAATCACCAAAAATTGTAGAAATTAAATTATAGGATGAATAAAATATGAAATTAAATCTTATTTAGTCTAGTTTCTTATAGAAGAAACGATATAAGCAATTGAATTGTAAATTAAGAGATATAATGAATTTTGTGAGACAAGGTCAGAATAAATTCGGGTTCCCCTGTTCTGACTTTGGAAAATCACAAAAAATTTAAGAAAAATAATTAGAGGCTTAAAGTTATATGTTTAGAATCCTTAATGAGTCTATTTTCAGGAGAAATCAACGGAAATATTATCCGAGTTCTGTACTGTGATATAATTAATTTTTACTGAAGAATGGTCGGAACTATTTGACAGCAGAACAGGGGCAACTTTAAAGAATAAACTGTACTTATTGGCTTAACCAAAAATTCTAAAAATTTTATGGTAAAAATATATGTGAGTCTAGTTTCAGGAAAAATTAGTGGATCTTAATTTGGAGTTTCCTAGCTCAAGATATAAATGATTTAGTAACAATGATTCAAGTAGACAGCTTTGAATGAACATATAAGTACATAGTGGAATTATGTGTATAAAAATGGTTAAATTTGCATGTTTAGGCTCATGGATTAAATTGAATTGTGTTATATTGATGATTATAAATTATTATTATTTTCGTAGTTAACAAAGAACCCAAGACATCGGCGCACAAAGGAAAGGAGAATGCTATCGAGGATTAAAACGAGAAATTCACGGTTTGTATTACTATAATTCAAATTACTTTTTATTAAATGTTTTATATCGATTCTATATTTAATAAGTGAATTATAAGGTAAGTATTGATATTTGAGTTGAATGAGAATTGAATTGAATGGTGAATGTGTATGTATAATTGAATTGTAAATTGATTTGAATGTGAAAATTTTAATTGAAAAGTAATCTTGGAATGGAAATGAAAGTGAATTGAGAATAGAAATACCCTATTAACTAGTCGGGCTAAGTCGGATATAATTGGCATGCCATAGGATCTGGAAGTGTACGGGAATTTGTCGGCTTTACTGATCAGGCACTTTATGTGTCGTATTTCAGGCACCTCGTGTGTCGTATCAGGTACCTCGTGTGTTGTTTTAGGCACTTTATGTGTCGTATACTGATCAGGTACTATGTACCGTTTTAGGCACAATGTGCCGTAATGGTGTGTTGGGTTGAAATCCGTGTATCCGTCAAAGTCCGGATTTGTCAATAGGGTGAATATCTAAGATGGGAAATTTAAAATAAATTGATTGATTATATTATTGAAATATTGAAAGAAACGAAAAAGTTGAATAGTGGATTGAAATTGAGATTGAAAATGAAAGGCATGAACTTAATGTTCATGTAATGATTGAAATTGTTACATGTAATATGTGATAGAAACTGAAGAATAGATAAAAATTGTATCGTTATTATTAATTAATGAAAGTTTAAGAATGAATTGATATTCGTGAAATTAGATAGTTACATGTTTGGTAATTAAAATTCTTTATTGCTATTATAATTTGAATTATGGTAATACCACTGAGTACGGAATACTTAGCGTGCGGTTGTTTCGTCTTGAGTTAATAGGAGTCTAGTACCCGGTCCAAAGATCCGAACGATCCCGACTCAAAGAAATTTTGGGTGATGTTTTCTTTCTTAATTGAAAGTGGCATGTACTAGGTGTTGTATAAGTTATATAGATATACTTGTAAAGTTGGTTATAAGAATGGTATACCATATTTTGCTATTCGTTTGATAAAATGGTAAATATTATATTATATAATTTGGTATAAGTTGGAATGAAAAATGAATGAAGTTATTAGTTAATTTGGATTAATATTATGAATGTTTAGTTATTAAATGACTATGTTAATGAGTTGGTTATGATTTAGATATATTTAGGTTTAAATTGTTTTTGATTGTGCCATTGGTTTTGGATTAGTTGGTTTTTGGTTTGAATTTGCAGGGGGTTTTATGTAAAAATTAAGAAGAAATGCTGTCGAAAATTTTTGTAAAAAAAAAAATCTCTGAATACTCGAACAAGTCCCGTCCCATTCCACTTTAATACTTGTGTTGGGCTTCGAAAGTCCATTATAGGGACATAATTCTTCAATTATACTATGAATGTTATAATAATTGTAAAATATCCATAAGTTGTCTGATATATCCGGTAATGCCTCGTAGCCCTGTTCTGACGGCGGTTTGGGGTTAGGGGGTGTTACATTTGTTGGTATCAGAGCTATCAGGTTTAGCTGATTCTCGGGTTATATCGAGCTCGAAATTGAGTCTAGAAGTACATGCCACTTTTGAGTCGAAATTGAGTCGGGATTTTTGGATGCTGATCTATTTATTTGTTTTGTTTTATAGATTAAAGATATCGGATGAAAGAATAAATGATACTGATGAAGAAATGCATACTGGAGAAGAAGAATCTTACGGGTTAGATGAAACTGAATCGGTAACACCTAGTATTAACCTGATGAGAAACCAACCTCCTGGAGCAGAAAGAAGAAATGATAGAGATGATTCTGATACAAATAGAAAAATTGCCGATGCACTACAAAGAATAGTGGAAATTGTTCCTGCTATGACTTCAGTTCCAATTCAAAGACGGGCCCCGATAAAAGAATTGAGAAAGTATGGTGCCAATGAATTTATGGGTCTGAAAGGAGTCGATCCATCTGTAGCTGAAAATTGGATGGAGTCGACTAAAATAATTTTACGACAATTAGATTGTACCCCCCGAGAGTGTTTGATTTGTGCTGTATCATTGTTACAAGAAGAAGCTTACTTATGGTGGGAATCAATGGTTCGACATTTACCAGAGAATCTGATAACTTGGGATCTATTTCAGAAAGAATTTCAAAAGAAATATATCGGAGAAATGTACATCGAAGACAAGAAACAAGAGTTTTTGACGTTACAACAGGGTGACATGTCAGTAATAGACTATGAGAGGGAATTCTCGAGACTCAGTAGATATGCCTCAGAGTTTATTCCAACTGAAGCTGATAGTTGAAAGAGATTTTTACGGGGTCTACGAGATGAGATCAAATTACAGTTGGTATCTCAACGTATTACTGAAATAGTAGACTTGATTGAGCGAGCTAAAATGGTAGAACAAGTGTTGGGCTTTAATAAAAAGACTCAAAGTGTTAGACCAGCTGGAAAGCGTACGGGAACTACCAGTTGGAACCCTCAGTTGAAAACACCAAAAGAATCTCAAGGTGGTTGGAGATTGGTTTTAGATCGAGATAGAGGTGGAAGAAGCCAGGGAAAACAGGCGACGGTATCTACTGGTAGTATACGAGGTCCACCTCGAGATGTAGACATTCCAGAATGTGGACATTGTGGAAAGAGACATTTGGGTGAATGTTGGAAAGTGACCGGAGGTTGTTTTAGTTATGGGTCGACAGACATTTTGTTAAAGACCGTCCGAAGAATAAAAATGATACTCCTGTCACATCACAGAAATTAATATCTACTGCTCGAGGCAGAGGTCTAGGTAGAGGTAGTTCGGTTGTTAGAAGAGGAGCTGGTAGAAGGAGCAGTGATATTATTACTCGGCGATCGAAGCGAATACCGGCTAGAGCTTATGTGGTCAAAACTTCGTGAAGAAGGCGATGCCCACGATGTAGTAATGTATATTTTTATTGTATTCGAGCTGTTTATGCGTTAATTGATCCCGGATCTTCACATTCTTACATTAATTCAATTTAGTTGAGTTGAGAAAATTAAAATCCGAAATGTCTAGAGTGTCTATTGAGGTGTCGAGTCCGTTGGGGCAAAGCGGTGTTAGTGAATCAGTCATCTAAGATGCCCGTTGATTATCTGAATAAAACTTTTCGGTTGACTTGTTAATTATGCCATTTGGGGACTTTGATATAATTTTGGGCATGGATTGGTTATCCGAATATGGGGTGATTTTGGATTGTTACAAAAGAGGTTCGAGATTGAGACGGAGGATGGGGACGAGTTGAAGTAAGTGGCATCCGTACCGGTGGTCCGACACGCATCATTTCGGTAATAAAAGCTAATAAATTGCTTCACGAGGTTGTTCAACATATTTGGCATATGTTATTAATTCGATTGGTTGTAAGTCGGTGTAGTCGATCAGGACTGTATGTGAGTTTTCAGATGTATTTCAAGAATTGCGGGCTTACCACCTAATGAGAGAGGTTGAATTTGCTATTGAAGTGTATCCGGGTACAGCACTAATCTCTATACCTCCATATCGAATGCCGCCCACTGAGTTGAAAGAGTTGAAGGTGCAGTTACAGGATTTACTAGATCGTGGATTTATCAGACCAAGCATTTCACCCTGGGGAGCTCCAATATTGTTTGTTAAAAAGAAAGATGGTTCTATGCGGTTATGCATTGATTATCGACAGTTGAATAAAGTGACGATCAAGAATCGGTATCCGTTGCCTCGTATAGATGATTTGTTTGATCAACTTAAGGGAGCTTTAGTATTTTCAAAAATTGATTTGAGATCCGGGTATTATCAACTAAAGGTAAAGGAAAGTGATGTGCCTAAGACTGTCTTTCGTACTCGTTATGGCCATTATGAATTTTTAGTGATGCCGTTTGGGTTGACCAATGCTCCAGCTGCTTTCATGGATTTGATGAACCGTATTTTTCAGCCGTATTTAGATCAGTTTGTGGTGATTTTTATTGATGATATATTGGTATATTCGAAGACAGAGGCAGAACATGATCAGCATCTTCGAATAGTTGTACAGATTTTACGAGAGAAACAGTTGTATGGAAAGCTCAGTAAATGTGAATTCTGGTTATCAGAGGTTGTATTTCTGGGACATGTAGTATCTGCAGACGGAATTCGGGTTGATCCAAAGAAAATTGAAGCGATTGTCCAATGGAAACCACCCAATAATGTATCAGAGGTACGCAGTTTTCTCGGTTTAGCTGGGTATTACAATTTTGATGTTGACATAGAAGGGAAAAATGATAAACATGTCATAAAACATAAGAAAATAGGATGAAGTTTAATTTCCGAGCCTTGGGGAAAAAGTGTAAATATGTAAAAGTTTAGGGGAAAAAGTGTAATTTTTCCAAAGTTTGAGTCAAGGACTGTTTTAATAAATGTGAATATTAAATAAGCTAAATTTTTTATTACAGATCAAGAAGAACAAAATCTGGAGTTAGACCGGGGAAAGAAAAAGATAGTGGACTAAATCGATATAGTTGATTGTATTTTGTTTCGAGGTAAGTTTTCAGTAAATAAATGCAATATTAGATTAGTTTATGTTAATGTTGTTAATTTCCAGCATATGTATATTTATTTTATGAAATTATTCAAAGAATACTCAAGCATGAATTGACGGAGAAGTAATTTCAGAAAGTCCCGGTTGAATCTTAGGAATGTGTAGGATACAAATGTCATGACATTAGGGTTTAAGGATACCATGTAAGACCATGCCAAGGCATCGAAATTGGTAAGGTTTCTAAGGCAATGATATTATGTAAGACCATGTCAAGACATGGCATTGATAAGATACTATAAGGCAAAGGTCCCATGTAAGACCATGCCAAGGCATGGCATTGGCCTTAAAACAGTATCGGATAGCAGTAATGATTTGAATTTGAAAAATCACTAAAAATAGTAGAAATGGATTTAGATAGTTAATGAGATATAAAATTAAATATTTTTTAGTCTATTTTCATATGAAAGAAACAGAGTAAATAAAGGAGTTGTATTTTATGAGATATTTAAATTTTGGTGAGACAGGATTAGAGTGATTTTTGAATCCCCTATTCTGACTTTAGAAATTCACTAAAAATTGCACTAAAATAATTAGGAGTTATACTTTATATGTATAGATTCCTTATTGAGTCTACTTTTAATAGAAATAAATATCATGGTTATTTGAATTCTTTACAGGGAGAAAATTAATCCGTAGTGAATAGAGGTCAGAGCAGCCGAACACTAAAACAAGGGGAAATTTTAACTAATAAACTGTACTAATTGGCTGGACCAAAAATTATGAAACAAATTTAGTAAGAAGATATACGAGTCTAGTTTCACAGAAAATTTATAGATTTGAATTTTGAGTTTCGTAACTCGAGTTATGATTTATTTAGTAACTATGTCGTAGATGGACAGTTTGTTTATGAAAGATGAAATAAATTGTTTTGATTTGTTTAAGTGATCGGAAAATTTTTATTGAGTCCGGTTTGTTCCCGAACAGTATCAATTTCATGTTTTAGGGTCTCGAGGATCATTTTTAGTGACATATTGAATGAATGAAACTAAATTAATTTTAAAAGTAAATTTTTATGCCCCGCATTAGTAAGCTAAGTTCGGTAACGCCTTGTGCTCGACTCCAGCGACGGTTTCGGGTAAAGGGTGTTACAGTATGTGCCAGAGACTGTCAATGAGTTGTAGACATGACGTTATTATGGCCCGAATGACCAACTACAACCGGGAAAAAGAGTTTTCCACCAGATGTTCTGGACATTCGATCCATGCGTGCGAGCATTTCCACACTGCCAGCCACTTGGGCAAGTTGTTGGGACTTAGCTATATGAAAAATATACGTAGATCCTCCTTATTGCAGTTGCTCAAGACGAGAATCGAAACTTGCTCACAATAGCGTTTGCCATTATGGGTAAGGAGAATATGGAATCATAAGAATTATTCTTGACGAACTTGCGAACATATGTTATTAGGGACGACGATATTTGCATCATATCAGATAGAGTTAAGGAAATAATTGTCGTGATTAGGCATTCTAGTATTCCGTGGAGATCCATTTACTGCATCCGGCACATCACGGTTAACTTTCACTGAGACTACAAGAATGCAAATTGGTGAAAACAAGTTGTGAAAATGGGTAAACTTTAGTTTCAACATATGTTTTAAATGTTCTTAATACTTCAACAAATTAATGAAAGTTATTTCCATTATCTCTTTTTCGTGCCTTAGCTGTTGCCTTTGCTCCTCCGCCTTGCTTCTCTTGTGTTCATCACCGATGTATCACGGGTTGACTACGGTCACCGACGTTTCTCTACATACTTTATGAGAATTGAATCAAATCAAAATTTCATATATAAAACTGCTCAAAATTAAAATCCATGTATAAAATTACACATTAAACCAAAGTTCATATATAATTTTGAAATTATCTATTTTAAATTAATCACAACACCTATAAAAGAGAATAATAAGTGTCAATTGAACTTTAACTATAATTATTATTATTGCAACAATTAGAAAGAGATGAATTCAAGCTAATTTAAGTGTATATTACCCTCCATTTCAAATATACTTTTATTTGAATTTAATAATAAAACATATAAAAATATTTTTATATTTTATATTAGTTTTAATAAAAAAATATGTTGATCTAAATTTGACAAACCTAAGCTTAAGGTTGGCCTAAAATGGATTAGGTAAATTAACTGGGTGAGAGCTATTCGATCAATGAACACCTCTTCACTAAGAGTTGGCTAATCAATTTTCTTTTAAAATTTTTTTTTTGAAAATTTTGATTTTTTATGTTTATTTTTATTTTATATTCAATTTTAAATTTTATAAATTTCATATATATATTCTTTTAAATTCTAGTTTTTTAATTAATTATTAAAAAGTAATCAGCCTACCACACCTTATTTGTCCAGTCACTAAAATTAAAAAAAAAAACAACAACATTAGCATGGGTGGCAACTTGTGTAATGATTGTGAATTTTAACTGATTAGTCATTTTTAATAATGGTTTAAATTGTTTTATTATATAAATTGTTAAATGACAAAACTGTCCTTAAAATTTTACTTATTAACATTGAAGAAAAGTTTTTCAAGTAAATTTATTTCAAAATAGTAATTAAATTCTAATGTGATATCTGTATTATTTGTTTGGTTTAATTCGATGTTTGTATTTGATAAATATTGTATATTTTAGTATCTAAAGGTAAATAATGTTAATTTTTGTATTTAATTCGAGTTTTAGAGTTGATCGATGGAATTTAATTATTAATATTATTATGTTTGAATTTTGATGATTTTGTTAATAGAAAAATTAATTTTAATAGTGGATTTGTTAAATTATTTGCTTGTATTTTTTGGTTAAACTATGCTAAGTCGCTTTACTTTTTCAACATCCGAAATTTAGTTATTTTACTTTATTTTTAAGATTTTAGTCTCTTTGTTTTTATATTTCAAAATTCAAGTCGATTGCTAGTAACATTAAAATTATTCTTCTGTAGAATTTTGAATAAAAAACACTCAGTCTATAGTCATATAATAAAAATATCGACTTTGAATAGAAACTAAATTTAACATATTAACAATTAGATTTGTATTTTAAAATTCTTCAAAATAAAAGTAGAAAGATTAAGTCTCAAATGTTTAAAGAGTACAGGGACTTGGAGTAGATTTTAACATTTATTTACAAGAATTGAAATTAAGATTGCATCACCTTCTCTAATTACAAAATCTACCTTGTTTTTCAAAACTTTTTGCATTCTAATCCTCCATCTTTACTAAATTGTATTTTGGTTTCAAAAATTTCGATTCTAAATTTTAATCTTAACTGTGAATAAATAATGCAAATTTTGACTCAAAGAATACAACTTGTTTTTTGAAAATTATAAATAAATTTATACATAAACATTCAGACGTGGAAATAGTTACCCAAAATGGATAAGAATAGCATTTTTTTTTAACCCAGACATTTTTTTTTTCAATTATTGAAGTAGGTCCACAATCGCATTATTACTGCCTCTAGAAAATAAAAATTAAAGTGAATTTTGGGTTTTAACTTTTTTAATAAATTTTAAAATTATACGTTAACTTTGATTCAATATGTAATTTGATGCACAAATTCACAGGCAAAACTGAGGGTTGGCAGTGTTCCAGCTCCTCTAAAATGGAAAATTTTAAATTAATAAATATAAAATTACATTTTACTCTCCTAAAATGATAAAAATTTAATTTAATCTTTCAAAATTTATAAAGATAGATACTATTAAAATAGTGAAATTGTATTTTTACTATCGTAAAAATTACAACTTAATTTTGACCCCTCTAAAAAATATTTCTGGCTTCGCCCTTACATGAACTTTAATTTAATATAATTATACAAATGAAATTTTAATTGTGGTTCAAGTACGTTTTTTTACAGAATTTTTTTTTTTGATTTATTCATTTTCTGACAAAACTAAAATGATGTTTTTCTTCTCTAAAACTAAAGACAAGTATTTCACCGCAGACAAATTACTAAATTTTATTTTGGTAAAAACTTTTTAATTTTTAAAGCACAAAGTTTTATTTATAAGCACAATCAAGAAGGATTTTTTTTTTAATCTCAAGATTGTTTATTGAGATCTTATTTCTCAAAAATATTATCTGCAAAATCCCAACATGCATAATTTTCTTTTTCCAATAATTTCTTCCCTCAGTTAATTCAGAAAATATTTTAAAAATAAAAAATAAATTTAAATATTTGTAATCTCCCACAGTACAAATAATGTTGGTTGGAATTAGATCAAATCGATTCAGATAAAGATATTGAATTGAACCAAAGTAAACTATTCGAAACTAATAAAAAAGGGAAATTGGGACAAAAAAATCAATGATTGAACCGGTTCATAAATTTTTATTATTTTTAATAATTTATTTAATTATTTTAAATTGACAATCAAATTGGTTGAATTAAAAATTAGTGGAGTGACCAGTTTCATCATTTATCTGATTTTTAAAACATTTATTTTTTTAAAGCAATTTAAAAAAATCTTAAAGCTGACAAATGGGGATTTATTATTGGACTAATCTTAAACTTTTCTTTTTTCTGGTGGTGTGTACTGAAAATAATGAGCCTTAATCCACAATTTTCCTTCAACCTACCTTTATATATATAATATGAATTAAAGTAAATGTAAAGCTACCATAGGGCTTTTGACAATCAAAGCTAAGTCCTAATTGCCATAATTTTCATAGTTTAGTAATGCAAATGGACCAATAAAAAATTTATACCCAATTATTCCAATTGATATTTAAAAATAAAATAAGGGGCAGATATTAAATTTTGAATTAAATTTATTGGATGTTATTTCTTAAAATAGTATTTCTCGACAAGACGAGTTAAATTTTTGACTTGAAAAGATCCAATATTAGATAAGAACCATATGATACGTAAGTTTATGAATTTGTTGAGGGAAGGTCCGTTCTTTTCGGAGAAATATTCAAAATGTCGTTCCTTTGGAACTAATAAATCCCTTAACAAGTTGGTATTATCCTCAAGTCAAGTATCTTCTGACTTTACAAAGAGCCCGAGTACTTTAATAGGTTGCCTAAAGAGACGATGGTTCATGAGTGACAACACCTCGTCACAAGACAATAACCTACCAAAGAAATCGTGGCCACTTTACCTATGGTAGAGTTCGAATCCCCAACCTAATGAGTCCCTTGAGGGGAGGCATGGTACCACTTGGTCTAGCTTGGTAGACACCGCTCTCCTAATGAGATACTCTTATTTTATACCTTTCAAGATCCTTTTAAGTTTTTGATAGAATTAAAAAAAGAATTCAAGCTCAATCTTAGAATAAAATCAACCCACAAAAGGACCTGTCAATTTCAAATTTACGACACTTCAAAAAAAATTCCCGAAAGTCAAAAACTCATTAAATTTGAATATTTATTTTAACAAATTTACTTGCAAAATGGAGTATGAAAGCTAAAGACTGAATATTGCATAATCAAACACATAATTTACATGCAGCAGCCTAATTACCTTGGAATATCGAGGAAGAATTTGTAATTGTAGAGATTCCAACTTCAAAAATCTAAGAACATGCTAAAATTTGATCATAGAAACATGTAAAATTAAGGAGTTTATTATGGTGATTGAATCCATTGAAGAGGACCGATCCTTAAATTAAACCATAACTAACTGCTGTCGAGCTTCGACCCTCAATTCTTCCTTCATCTTTCTAATAAATTCATCAAACCTTTTGTTCAGCTCATCTGTACTTTCAGTGCTTTCTCCAACAAAAACACCATTTTTCATCAAAGGATCCAAACCCCATTTTTCACCTTCGTCTTCTTCCTCTTGCAGGCTGCAGTTTTGAGTTTCGATTTCAACTTCTGCTGCTGCTGTTTCTTCCATTAAAGCACTGTTTTCTATTGCTTCATCTTTCTGCGACAGCGGTGTTTTGGGCTGGTCCAAGACAAGTGACTCAACTGTATGGGGAATATCTTCATCTTCATCATCATCATCATCAAGAACACTGAGATTATTATTGTACTTTGATGAACTGATAGATCCTGAGAATTTTGCTAGAAAAACAAGCAGGCCATTGCAGAGAAGGAACATGTAGCTCTTATCTATATTATGACTAAATAATTGGAAAGGAAGTGTATTGTGGAAATTGAAGCTAAAACAACGGAGCAAAGAAAGCCAACATGAATGAGACAACAAAAGGGAAAAAACAGAAACCGAAAGGATCAAATGAGGAAATTTCCCATGAAACTGAGTTTTCATAAATTGAACCAAAGATTTCTGTTTCTTGTTTTCTCTTTGATCCATTTTGTGAACCTCTCTTTTGGGTGTTTGATCTTGAAATGGCTTGAAATTTAGAAAGGAATGATTTTGAGTATTGAAACTAAGAACTCCATACTCTTTTTTTATAGAGGGACTAAATCTAAATAAAAATGACTTCAACTTCATGGAAATATGGGATTGATTACCCCCCCCCCCCCAAAAAAAAAATATCCCTTGTTTGCATGCAAATAATTAGCAAGATTGAACTTTAAATTCAAGCATTGAGGCAAGCAAAGCCAGCCTTTTAAGAATCTATGTGATGTGGATGCAATTCAATGTTGCCATTTGGAAACTGGGGATTTGACATTTTACATTAACTTGATAATTTGAAACTTTGTTGTTGTCAACTATTTAGGTAATCTTCACTGATTTGAGGTTGATGGCTTTGATACATTATTGGGATTTAGGTTAGGGGTTTTTGAAAAATTAATTAGTATTCGAAAATAATTGAGGGAGTAAAATAACGTTTTAAAAGTAATAAAAATAGCTCAATTGACATCATCGTTGTTGTCGGTATAAGAAGATATTAGTTTAAATGCGCTAAAATACATTATCCTGATTGATGAGGTACTATGGGTAGTTCTAAGTATTATATTAAAAAACAAAAGTTTTGAATCATGATGCTATACTCATGTCAAAGAAAAAAATTTGAAAGATAATATACACAATCGACACATGCATTGGAAATACAAATAAACTTAGTGGCGAATCTAGAGGTTGGTAGGAGCCCCTATCACCCCTAAGACAGGAAAATTTTTTATTTAGACTTTTTTATAGTTTATAAAATTTTAAATTAGTAATAATAAAATTATACATTAATCTCTAAAAATAATAAAAATTTAATTTATCCTTTAAAAATAATAAATATATAAGTTATTAAACTAATAAATTTATATTTTTATTATAGTAAAAATATTTAATTTAATTCCGCTCAAAAAAATTTTCTACCATAACGTTTAAAGCATTAAAATTACTGATGAATTGGGAAGTGGTTCCAGCAGCGGATGATATGGAGGAAGGCTTAGATGCCTCCGGTTAAAGCATTAAACTGGCTGCCGACTCTTTCAAGATATGGTTTTTAACGGCAATCTGTCTGACTTAGGTTACAAGGGACCCAACTTCACTTGGAGGAGAGGGGGACTCCTTGAGCAGCTTCGTCGTGCTCTTTGTAACGTTCAATGGGAGTGCAAGTTCTCAGGTCCGACTGTTTTACACCTTCAAAAAATTAAATCTGATCACATACCCTTGTTAATTACATTAGGGAATAAGGAGGTTGTAGAGGTATTTAGGGTGAGTAAAAATCGGTTTAACTCGAAAAAATAAAAAAATCGAATTTGGAGTTAACCAAATCAAGTTATTTGAGTTATTTGGTGTTTTTTTTTGTTTAAACTGAGTTTTGAATTTGAGTTGAGTCGAGTTAAATTTTACAATTCGAATAACTCAAATAACATATTGTTATAAATACACTTTTAGTCATTGTTAATTTTGAAAATGAATAAATTAGCCTCTTAACAAAATTACAAAAATATTTTTTAAAAAATATTAAAATAATCTAAAATAATAATTTTAAGACCTAAATAAATAAATTAATTATTGAAGTTTATCATATTAAAATATTTTTTCCTTCTTATTTTGCTTTAAAAGTGTTTTCGAAATATATGATTTCAAATTTATGTTCTCTAACATAGAATTAATCATATTGTAACAAAATTTTAATTTTACATATTTAATTTAACTCGTATAATTTCATTTGGTTTAACTCAACTCGAATTTCATTTAACTCGATATGATTCGAAAATTTACAAATCAAGTTAGGATGATACAATGAGACCCGTTAACTCTATTAATTCAAAACTTTTCATTCGATTCGATCGAATACTCACCCATCAATACATTAGACCTTTTCGTTATTTTACCTAGTGACTAGCACATGAGAATTTGGTGATTTAGTGCAAAATGAGTGGAATTCTTTGGATTCTTTAGCTAAATTGATTAACAAAAACAGTTAAAATTTGGAATAGAGAAGTCTATGGTAATATCATCGATCACAAGAAGAAGCTAATGGTTGGTGTCACAATTCACGTATACTTCATGTGAACATAACATTATTTATCTTTTATGACATCTTAATAAATAATTTAAAATTATAAAATTATTTTTAAACTATTTTCATGACATGTGGACTGTCATACAAGTTATTATGTTAAAATTTTAATGTTTTAGTCAATAGGGATGATAACTATTCAATGCAATCGGAATTTTTTTTTTTGAACTATCTATTATATTTTGGTTCATTCACTTTAGTTCTAAAATTTTCTATATTAATTTTTTGTTTTAATCTTCTGGTCACCCAACTACCACCAATTTTGATTAGTTCTCAATTTAATTTGGTCCTTTAATTAATAAAAATTGTATTTTAGTTCTCAATTTAATTCTCAAAATTTACAAATAGTCTCAATTTAACGAAAATAGATTCAAAAACACAATTTTGATTAGTTAAATTACTAAATTAAAAAAATAGTTAGGTGACTAAAAAAAAAAGAGCAATAGTTAAGTGACCAAATTTAAAAATTTAAAATATTGATAGTTAGGTAACTAAAAAATAAAAAAGATAATAGTTGAGTGACCTGCAAAGTAATTTACCCAAAAAGTTGTAATAATTTCTAAATTATGCCCGACCGACAGAAAATCCAACCAACTTTCATTTATAGTCCAAATGTAAATTTTCACAAATTTGTTTCTTTCTAAAGACTTTTATTGCTTGCTTTATTTACACGCTTTATTATAGCATCAAAGCTTTCTTTCTATTTTATCATTTTGGTGAGTACACGAAGTTCAATTCTCAACCTAACAACAAATCATAAAAAGGAACTTCACCTAATATGGATGGTTTAAGCAATTATTCTCAAAAGTGTGATATCGAGTGATTTTTGAAATTTAAATTTCGATATTTATAATTAATTTTTAATTTTTAAACTTGTTAGAACAGTTTTTTAGTTAGTCGCCTCCTTAGTCAGTTCATCTTCTTCTTATCATAGATGATTAGAGTTGGGAGGAAACAGGTTTTCTGATGAAGAAGTACATAAAAGTCCAGTGTCTAGAGAATTAACCCCCTTCAAGAGGGTATTTAGAAATGTGTATAAGAGGATTTTTCCCAGTTAGATTTCGAATCGGGTTAAGATTTATTTTATTATAATTCTATAAGAATTTACTCAATAAATTTTCGAGTTAAAACTTATGTAGTAAACCCCTAATTACATGTTGCACACATGTAACTTTATTTCAAAAGAGTCATTTTATAACTCTTATTCGACGAGGTGGAGGATAATTTGTTATAGAGTTATAATAAATATATATTAACCTGACCTGAAAAAGACCCCTTATGCACATTTCTAAATACCCTCTTGAGGGGGGTTGCCCTCCAAACACTAGAATTTTACCTACTTCTTCATCAGAAAATCTGCATCCTCCCAACTCTAATCATCTATGACAAGAAGAAGATGAACTGACTAACAGGGTGACCAACTAAAATTTGTTCTAACAAAACTATTTAATTTTATTGGATATTCCCAAATTATGCTCACATTGTAAATTGGTCGTTAAACTTTAAAACATTTTGGTTATATCCCTAAAATATCAATTTCATATCAACTAGATCTTTTTGTTAACCTAACCATTAGCTTCAGAGTTAAATGTTAGCTGAAATCTAACCTTGAACATATTTAAGCATGTGCACCTACAGCATGGACTGCTTGAACCCGATAATTTATTCTTTAACAAGTTAAATTAAAATTATCTATATAATAAATATTCATATATTTATAATCTAATTCTTGTATTTAAAATATATTTTGAGTCAAATCTAAACTAATATTTAATGCTTAAATTATTTAACACTAATTCATAATTTCTCTGTATATTGTTGTATGTGATCATTATCTTGTTCTTAAACTATCTAGAAATCATTTTTAATTAATTACTAGCACTAATTCATAATTTGTTTGGAACCAATAATTTGTCCAATGGTGGTTAAGTAGTTAGCATTTGGATTTTAAAAATAAAAATAAAATTGTTTAAATATTTATGGAGGTGTGTAAGAGATATTAATTTTATGTTGGGCAAGTAGATTCTTTCCTATTTAATTTATTATTTAATAATAACCATTTTTAAAATTAATTATAAAATATATATAAATATTATTTTAAAAATATTTAATTACCTTCTAATAATGAAATAAGACATTAAACTTATGTATAAACCCTCTTTATAGAAATCACTCATTTGTTGCATAATTGATTTTTATATTTTATTTTTATCCTTTTGAATAACTTTTCACTTGTAATTGTGACAACCATAAATTATGAAATATACTCTTTTCTTTTTGTTGAGTTAGTTATCTATAACAAACTTTCAATCAAATTTTAATGAAATTATTTTATTCCTAAATAAAATAATAAATTTTAATTAAAATATTATTTCAATAAAAAATTAAAATTATTCATAAAATAATCTACCAAACACATTTTATTAAAGAAAATAATTTTCAATAAATAAAATTACATTGATAAATTTTGTTAAAGATGTGATCCAAATCTCAATAATTAACATTATTGATAAATTATCATTTTAAAGAATATTATTAATATACTATACTTGTTAACTCGAAATTTAAAAATAGATATCTAAATATCAAATGTTATTATAAGTGTAACAACAAAAATCTTGGTAAATAAATGAAACTATCATGGAAAATGTTAATTGTTTAAATCAATAATAAAAATCATAAATCTTAGTTTGAGAAGACACGACTTTAGAGAAAATTTGTTCCTTTTAGGAAAGAAAAAGTTCGAGTACTTTCTTTTAAATTATAAATATATTTACGAATACAAATACAAGTACACTTATAAATAATACACATCTAAATATTAATAACTAAAATTAATTATTAACTGATAATCAAATTACATTCCAACCAAAATAAATTTTTTTAAATTAACACCAAACATTACATAGAATTAAGCAACCAAGCATTAGAAGACTTTGCTCATCAATCAAGAGATAATTAATTATTATTATATAACACAACACTCTTTGAAAATAATTTCTTATGGTTGTTCATTCTTTCAAGCAAAGAGGAAAGCTAGCTTATTTCCTGTTGTAGTAGACTTATTAATTAATCATTAATTGAAAATTTAAGATTTTTTATTTATAAATAAACATTACAAAAGTAATATTTTGTGTGATTATTGAATTACATATGGATAATTATTTGATATATCGCTTGCAAATTTTTTAAAATTTTACGAATAAATTAAGAATGTGACAAGTATCATATTTATTTATGTATTTTATTTTATTTTATTTTTTACTACGTCCTATAATATACTTGTCAATCCCTTAATCCGTTTGTAAAATTTTAAAACCCACAGGTGATGTATGGAATAATTCTCCATTATACAATATATTATAAAAGTTGCAAGTATAATTTAAGAACACATGTCCTATTTATTCTACAAGTGGATTAAAATTTTGCCACATGCATTTTTTTTAAATTTTAAATACAATTTAAGAATATAGAGCAAAATCTCAATTCTGTTTGTGGAGTTAAAACTTTTCACCGTAAATGTATCAAATAATACCCTATGATTAAAAAATGTTTTATGTAATTAAAGCTCATGAAAAGCTCACACTAGAACACCTGGGCAAACTATGAATAATACCGGTACAATTCAGAGGATCAGAATTTGAAAGCCACATAAAGTTGTAAGTAGACGTTGAGTTATCTACTCAAATTTAAAACTGTCTGAAATTTGAGAAGGTTTGAGTAAAAAATTAAGCTCATTTAAAACATGGGTTAATTTTGAACTTGAATATTCAAGGTTCCAGCCTGACCCAACTCATTTTCTAATTTTATAATATAATATATTATGTAACTTATAACACATAAAAAAAAATCCTATAGTAATAAATAATGTTACAATGTAAACATTATAAAAATGTTAAGTTATCTATCGTAAAATTTTAATAATCTAAAGAATTATTAAATTTTAAATTAAAAATAATATATTTCTTTAAAATTAAAAAATAAAATGAACGGCCCTAAAATAGGTTTGGGTTAACCATTTACAAATATGGGTGAGATCAAAACAAAATTTTAGATCCATATGTCGGGCTTGGTCAGACTTGGATAAGCATAAAGTATGTTATAACATGCTTAAACCCGACTCGACCCACGAACACCTCTAACTGTAAGCATAGGTTAAATAATGCTATTAGTCATTGTATTATGTGTAAGTTGCAGACTTAGTCTCTATACTTTTTGAATTTTGAAATTTCAATTCTAACACGAATCATGGCCATTAACTTTTGCTATTTCCAGATCTTATGTGACAAATATATTATCACATGTGTAATGACATGTCACACTGTTTTTTCACATATTAATCATAAAGAAAACTATAATATTTTAGTTAATGAATTTAATGTCTACAGTTTAAGTCATGACTAAAAATTAAAAAATCGAAAAAATATAAGAACTAAAAATTATCTAATTAGATAACATAGACTAAATTACTTAAGAATCGATTAGACTAATAGTAAAATTTGACCTAAACATGTTTAACTGTTATTATTTAAGAAATGATAATTTAAAATTTGAAAATATAAAAACTAAAATTAAATAAATTAAAATAGAAGTACTAAATTCATAATTTAGTCATAGAGATTAATAACAAATTTTCACCACTAGATAAAGGCTAAACGAGACAACATAAGACAACTTTGGCCCATTCCCGTTGTAGATTCCACTATTCTACATCAAGATTGTCCCAAATCAGTTTCCAAACATTCCGATTAAAAATAACCCTTGTGTCGGGTTCGATCTGTAAAACCCGAAAAACCCTAAACAATTACTAAAACCTCCATCAAACAAAGCCAACCCAACACCCCAAAATCAAAACCCTAATAAAAATGTCTCCGATTGTTCTTCGATCGCGAATATGTTCACATAAATGCAGTTCAAAGATCATTAATCGAAGGGCATTTAGTTCAGGAGTGGATTCTTCATCTTCAATTCCGTCTAAAGAAACGGTCATTGCTTCACAATCCATTCTTTCCGATCAATCTCCGGTGCCTCATCCTCCTCCGGCCCCGGAAACTTTCCCTCCAGCTTCGGGAGGGAAAATTTGGAGCTTTCTCAAGTACGGACTCCTCGGAGCTGTCACTGGAACTGTTGGCTATGCTGGTTATCTCTCTTACAGTAAGTTCCTTCTTCTTCTTCTTTTTTGTTTTGTGATTTAATTTGTATTATTGTTTAAGAATGTGGGTGTTTTTTATATGATTATATATATATATTTGCAGAGTGTTCGTACGAGGAAGTAGATCAGAAGGCAAAGGCATTGCGGGCTGCAGCAAGTTATGCTCCTAGTGAAGATTCATCTGCTATTGATGTATGTTTGAATTTTTTTGGGTTTTTTTTTTAAAAGATTTTTTCTCATTTTATTTTAGTGTTTGAATAATGCCTTTTACAATAATGCATATATCTGGTCTATTACAATTTGATTCTCACTCATATGCTTAACACTTTTGATCAGTCTTTGTAATTTGGTCAGTGGCGAATCTTGGCCTTAAGTTTAGGGGCCTAACTAGAATATTTTTAAAAATTTGAGGGATTTACTGAGAATTTGCAAAAAAATGTAGGAGTCTAATTAAATTTCTTTTTTAGTTTTGAAAGGTTTAACGAGAACTTTCACTAATTATAAAAAATTTCAAAAATTTTGGGATGGCCTAATGAACGTTCGCCTCTGAATTTGATATGGCCGTTGTTTTGTTGCTCCTATGAATGAATCAGTCGTTTTCGATACCTTTTTTTTTTCTCAGAAATATCGAGGCTTGCTTTACTCTGCTGCTATGACAGGTGAGGATTTTATTATGCTTATTTCTTATTGCTTTTTTCTTTGTTCATAGCAACAATTTTCTCTACACTCCTTCTTCTTTATGTTAACCTAATAACTAGAAGAATATTTGCATGAAAATGAGTTATGTGTGCCTTTTGTGTAAGCATTTTTAGTTAAATGCGTCCATAAATGTTCCTTAGAAGGTAAAAGTACTATATAGACCTTTGTACTAGGAGTCAAATTGCGTTTTACCCCCTTTACTCTAAAAATGGCTCAAAAAATGGGCAAATTAGTCCCTGTACATTAGATCAAAGAGCAAATTAGTCTTTTTTGTTAAAACTTTCATCCATTTCTACTATTAGAAGTTGGCATGGTTGACGGAATAACTAGATAGTTACGTGTGGCGTGCCATATATACCTCATGCTGACATACAAGGACTAGTTTTTAACAGAAAAATGAATGAAATTTTTAATAAATGGACCAATTTGCTACTGGTTCTGATATACAGGGATTAATTTACCCATTTTTTGAGTAGATGGGACAAAATGCAATCTGACTTCTAGTACAAGGGCCTACATAGTATTTTTACCTTCTTTAGAATTATTGGGTTCATCATAAATGGATTTGTTGAGCCAGCAAAAAAAAAAATTCATTACTTGATGATAATTGCTCTCTGTTAACTTGTTCAGTGCTCGACTTCTTTACATGTTCTGCTTCCACTCTTATTTGTTAATGTCTTTGTTGCTCGTAAAATTCCAGTTCCAGCTAAAGCACTTGAATCCTATCTGGATCTCAGGAGGTTGGTGGAAGAAAACGTATTGGTGAGTGCTGTTCTTCTTTCTCTTGGTTCTGGCTTTTTTAGTATTGTCAGACTGTTTTTATTTTTCTTCTTGGTCAAATTCTACTATTAGACCATGTACTTTGTGTAAGTTGTGGATTTACTACTTCTTCTTTAATTTGATCAATTTAGTCCCTGTACATTTCGAATTTTGAAATTTTAGTCCTGACCAAATGGTAGCAGTCAAATTTGTTTGGTTAAATTATGCCATTAGTCTTGTATCATGCGTAAAGTTATAAATTTAGTCCATGTTCTCCAATTGGATCATTCTTAGTCACTATATTTTTCTAATTTTGAAATTTCAATACAACAGCCGTTAAATCTATTAACTGATTTTTTTTTTCTGACTAATATGTAGAAATAACAAGCTGACATGGTATTATACATGCTATAATATGTTTGACATGTCAGATCTTGAAAATAACAGAACTTAATGAATTTAGTAGTTATCATTTGGTTAGGACTAAAATTTTCAAATTCTAAAAGTAGAGGGACTGAAAATGACCTAATTAAAGTATAGGTGCTAAATCCACAACTTACACAAAGTATAAGGTCTAATAGCAGAATTTGACCTTTCTTCTTCATATGAGCATTAAGCTTTTCTCTATTTCTTATACTTACTATGTCATGTTGTAGGAATTTACTGAACCAACCTCAGATAAGCTTCTTCCTGATTTGCATCCTCAAGAACAACATGTTTTTACGCTTGTCCTAGATCTGAACGAGACATTACTTTATACAGATTGGAAGGTAAGAAATTGACTTGCATCCTCAAGAACAACATGCTTTTATGCTCATGTTTGAATGTCTAATTATCTTTTCTTTACTTTTTTTTTTCTCCCTTTCGGTTGGCAAAAGCGAGAGAGAGGCTGGCGTACCTTCAAAAGACCTGGAGTTGATGCCTTTTTGGAGCACTTGGCAAAGTTCTATGAAATTGTTGTGTACTCCGACCAGATGAATATGGTAGCTTTCCCTTTGTGGCAACCATTTTGAATACTTAAGCATTGGATAACTGATGTTACCGGCAATTTAATTTTGTATTCATTTTGTTATATGCAGTATGTCGATCCTGTTTGCGAAAGGTTGGACCCTAACCATTGTATACGATATAGGCTATCAAGGGGTGATACTAAATATCAGAATGGCAAGCATTATAGAGTATGTTACAATTGATCACATTCTTTGGAAGCACCCCCCCCCCCAGATTAAGTGTATTAATTTAGGGTACACTACATTAGTAGTCTCCCAACTATGAAAAGTTAAAAAATGATCACTCAACTATTCAATTCTGTTTTTTTTGGCCACCCAACTATCTTAGATTTTAGGGTGTTTCCATTTTTACTTTGGCGAGCTGGTGACCAGAAAAGGACAATTGAATAGTTGAGTAACCAAAAAAGAAAAAAATCCTTAGTTGGGTGACTGCCATTGTAGTTTACCCATTAATCTATGAGATAATGTCTTTAAGTGCTCGAGTATTCATTTAACAAATAGTTCCTGTTGACAGGATCTCTCGAAGCTTAACCGGAATCCAGCCAAGATTTTATACGTGAGTGCTCATGCATTCGAGTCTAGCCTTCAACCTGAAAATTGTGTTCCTATTAAGCCGTTTAAGCTCGAGGGAGATGATACAGCACTTTTGGATCTTATTCCATTTCTCGAATGTAAATTTTATGCTACTTCTTTTATTCTTTGCTTGTTGCTGTTGCTCAAATCTAATCTGATCTGTGTTCCAACCGGCGTAGTCAATAGGGTCTACATTTGATATATCTAAACAGTCTCTCTTGATTGGTACTACATGTTTTGGTTTTTATTTCCACAGACGTAGCGCGCAATAGTCCAGCTGATATCAGACAAGTATTACAATCTTATGAAAGAAAAGATCTCGCGAAAGAGTTTCTTGAGCGTTCTAAAGAATATCAGAGGTGAAGTTTTTTAAAGAATATCATTTTGTTAAAAAAAATGACATTTTGATTTCGGAGTGATAATAATGCAGGCGAAAGCAAGAACAAAGGCAGCAGCAAGGTCGATTCTGGTGGCGATGAGGAGAGAGTTATGTATAGTTTAATGGAAGCAAAAGACTGTGAAAGCCGGTATTGTCCAAGTTTTTCAAGCTCCAATTTTGCCAGTAAAAAAAAAAAAAATTTTTTTTTATAAATCATACTTTGATGAATTCCATTTTTTCACTGCGCCATTTAAATGTTTGACAAAATAACTATTATTTTTTTGCCTAGATGTAGGCAAGCTTCTAATATCTTTAAATTGTTTGATGAAATCAAAATTTTGAGCATAGCTTATATTATATATAGGGTAAATTACACCCATTGTCACTTTAAAATAGAATTTGTCCAAATTTAGTCGTTTTATTTTTTTTTAATTTAATCGCTCTAATTAAAATAATTGTTCGAATTAATCACTGTTAAAAATCCCGTTAATCTACTAACGGATTGCTAATGTGTCACATTAATCCATTGAGTGATTAACACATAGTATTTTTTTTTTACTTATAATTAGCTCAAAACAATTTTTTAACTTTTCTTTTGTTTTGGGGGTTCTAGAGAGGTGTTTTTCATCCATTTAGTGAAGATGAAACAAGACCTGGAAAATGTTGCTCAACAAACCCAGATTTCCTAGCTATAAATCAAGTTTTTTGTTTATCATCCTCTTGGCTTAATAGTAAATCATTTTTAAACCCATGGAAACAACAGCTAATTACCAGCATTCGCCTAAATCCATTGGCCTTTCAGTGAAGAAGATGAAGAATTTCTTGTGGTATATATAGCTTATGACTTGATTAAAACCCATTACTTAAGCTAAATGTGTGTATATATATATATATATGATGGATTGCTTAAGTTCTTACAGAAATATCATGGCCTCTGTTTTTTTATAATTAAATGAGAAGGCTTGTATATCTTCCAGTTTTCTTTATTACTTTCACTCTATGATTTGACAAATCAATTGGGGACTGTAAATCTCCATTTTTGCAAGCAGCCCATTCTTTCTTAAGATCTCTCCATTGTTTTGGCCCTTTTTTTTCCCTCTCATCCTCTCCAATTCGTTTCATTTTCATTTATATATCTATAATGTAAGCAATGCAAAAAAAATAAAATAAGAGATAAATGTACTCTGTTTTTGACATTACCAACTTCTTGAGCTGAAACTGAAGCAGGGTAACAGAGAAACGGAGCTGTAAAATGAGAAAAGCTGGGACGAAAATTGGCTCAGCTTAAACCCAAACAGAGCGATTCATGGTTATACGTACCACCCCCTCACAAATCACACATCCAGCCAGAGACAGATTAAATGATGCCTCCTACAAAGCGTTAAGTTGGAACTATGGTGCTAATGGATGTAAGGCAGCAGTTCCCATCAATGTTGGGGAGCAGCACCTTGTATTCTCTAAATCCTATTGTTTTGAAGAGCAGGACAAAACTATAACTACATTAAGGACATGGCAAGATATGCTAAAGTTAACCATCACAAAATAGTGGTTCATGTTCCGCATTTGGAGCACCAATTGTGACTAGAAGGAAAGACCAATTTCACTGGAAGCATCAGCCCATGGTGGTCTCTATCAATCATAAAGATTATTTGATGCTCACCTTACAGGAACATAAGATGCTAAGGAGGTCGCAGAGGAGAAAAATCATGTGGACTTGGCTGCTTATGGTAATGAATTTTCATATCTTTCATAATTGTTAAGACTTGAATAAATTAGAAAACATCATATTAGAAAATTTCTTATTCAGAACTCATCGATATGATTTTCATGGATTGTTAATTTCAGCTTAGGTTAATAAAGAATCACCCCAAGAAATCTATCTTTGAGCTATAAATAAGACCCTAAATGTGTCATTTCGAAAAATCATGAGAAGAGAAAAAATAAAAATAAAAGCAAAGAGTTCTATAGTTTTAGTCAAAAGTTAAAAAATGTCACGTGTCAATCACTCAATGGGCTAATGTATCACGTCCAAAATATGTCAGTGGCTAACGAAATTTTTAACGGCAATGACTAATTTGAACAGTTATCTTAATTAGAGTGATTAAATTGAGAAAAAATTAGAGTAACAAAATAAGATAAACCCTATTTTAAAGTGACTATGGGTGAAATTTACCCTTAGGTTAATCAAAAGATAAATTGATGTATAGAGCAAAGAACCAAGGTAGTGAATCCATTAACATTGACTAAGTTTAATCATTAAATTTTACTGATCTGGGTAAATATTTAAAAAATTATAGAAATATAAAATTATTTTAAAATTCTTAAGAGTTATTAAGTTAATTAAAAAATGATTAAAAATCACGTCTGGAATGAAATTGGACAAATGGCTTTCAGATGCATTTAACAATTAAGGACAATTAATCATAGCGTTTGTTTCATTTGTCAATTTATCCCACTTTTGATTGGTATACTAATAAATTTAACTATCAACGTTTACAAATTCTATCACTTTGGTTCCGATTCTAAAAAAATCAACAAATTTAATCCTCATTGGATATCAAAAAATTTAGAATCAGGACCAAATTGAAGATGTGTAAATGTTGATAGCTAAATTTGTTATTTTTGTAAAATTAAAACTAAATTGATGGAATAAGTTATCATCCTGATAAATTATCCTTAAATTGCTCACTTTCAAAATTAAGAAAGACTAGATTGCTCCTTTTTTCTAAAAAAGGATCAATTTGTTCAATATCAAAACTAATAGGGATTAGATAGCGTTTTTACCATATTTTTACAAGCATATTTACTAGGTAAGCCTTGTCCCCCCGTATCTGTCTGTCACTATCTCTCTTGTTCAACGCATCAAAACAAAAGACAAAAAGTCTTTAAAACTGGAAAAACAGAATACCCTGAATTTTCTTGGAAAAAAGTTTATTTTTTTTATGCTAAATGATTGTATTTTTAAGCCAAAGCAAAATTGCCCTTTTTTTTCATTAGTGAAAATGCTTCTCTTAATTCAGTCAATCAGAGCTGCATCTTGGTGCCTTTGGGTAATCTCAAGCTTGGACCTCAGCCTTCTTCTAGGGTTTATCACTGATCTGTTTGCAGATTTTGAAGGTTCAGCTTTTAATGAGTTCTGGTCAGTCTTTTCCAATTCCCCTCTCTTGTTTGGTAGAATCCTTTGAAAAATTCAGCTGGAAATTCATGGCGCCATCTTTTGTGGGGGTTTAGTATCACTTTAATTTTAGCTTTGATTTGGTGCAAAATGCTTCTCTTTAGACAATCTGGCTTAGTTCTGATTTCTAATGAGAGCTGGTTTAAGTGGATCTGTGGGTTGTGGCTTCTAATCTTCATTATTTGTAATTATTTCTTTAAATGTCTATCTTTGAATCAAAATTATGTCAAATTTTGACAAAATTCATGTATAATTTTGAGATAGTTTTTGGACTTTGGTTTGCCTCTTCGGAGTAGCTTGATGCAAAGTTTGTCTGAATCATTGCCATAAATGAACGGTCTCCTCCCCTGTGAAGCTGATATTAGTATTACTGCTTGGAATTTAATTCTTGACATATTTGGTCAAATAATTTGGATATTTCAAGCTCTCAAACAGACCTAAAGCAATCATTTTTTATTATTATCTAGATGCTTGGTAGAGAAGCCTTGATTTGACAAATGGTCAAGAAAAGAACAGGAAAATTTTCTTACAAATTCCAATTCAAGAACAAGTTTTTACAACACTTGATCCTGTAAGAAAAAAATTTACATGTATCACTTCCACTTTTGTACAAACCCTGTAAGTTATACAAATACTGATTTCCCATCAGAGAGGATTTTGTAGGTCTAGTTAACAATATCAATTCAGAGTTCAAGCTATATATATATATATATATATAACAATCCATATTTGCAGAATTCAATCCTAACTTTTCTCTTTTACCAGTCGTAAAGATCGAAAAAAGGGAATCCTGTCCACGTTTTATTTCTTGTCACCTTCGTTGTTAACGGATTTATGGTCCCGTTAGTATTCTTCCGATGCTCTCTGGAAATGCATAAGAATGATTTAAGGGTGTAATTTCGACGCCGGGACCTTGGTTTGGATTTTCTCTAGATCCATACTGATTCATGTCGCTACTGTTTAGGACACTGTAATATGCTGCCATTGGATGAGGTTGAACAAATTTGAAACTAGAGCCACCGGTCTGCGGATGGCATTGGACCAGTTCAGAATGCAATTCCTGATGCTCGTTTGAACTATTTTCCAAAATAGAACTAATCCCAACACCGAGATCAAGGCTTATGGCACCATTATCTTCTGATCTAATCCTTGACGGTCCATTCACGGGTATTGGTCCGGTTGTATCATGAGTATTGGTCTTTGCAGTAGGTACATTGTGATTGTGCTTTCCCTCGTATGTGGTTATAACAGCTTTTGGATCATGAGATGCCCTCTCGACGTGTTTTCTAACAGGGCAACCGGCATTTGTGCACTTATAGTAACTCCTACACAAATCCAAACGCAAGCGACAATGAAGTAATGGCAATGAGTCTATATGCAAAACAAGATGATGTGAATACTAATATATGGCGTTCTATCAGCATTGATTTTACAATATGTACCTAGGATTAGGATTTCCTCTCACTACTTTTTGGCCATATTTGCGCCATCGATACCCGTCATCCAGTATATCAACTTCACTCAGAGTCTGAACAACAACACGGGGCTCCCGTATTGGTCTCACCACAGGAATGATATCGATTGCAACATCCATCTTCCTGCTCATAGTTTCATAGTTTCACTTAGCAAAGCAGACAAAACCAGAGGGTAAAGAAGTTAAAGTCTCTATCGGAAAATAAGTACCTTCGCTTTGATAATGGATCATCATCGTCAACATCATCTACGTTATCATCATTAGCTGTGACAGGCAATCGATCTGCAGTACTATTTCGCTCAACGCTATGAACTGTCTGGCCATATATGCTATCTCTACCATTCAAAGATGAGAGCTTGTCAGATCTTTCTTCTTGGCCAGACACGATATTACTCGAAGAATATCGACAGCTAGGTTGAGGCTTAGGATGATCATGTGTACCTTTGTATATTATCTCCATAATCTGACCATCATGAGATCGCTCAAATAGCTTTTTCACTTCACAATTAGGATGCGTACATTTGTAATAACTGCGTGGAAATTCACTTCCTTTAACATGTTTCTGACCGTACTTCCTCCAGTTGTATCCATCATCAAATGACACGGATTGACCACCTACTCTATGATCAGACTGCCCCGACTGAATCCCGATATTTGGGTTTCCCATCTGACTTAACTCTTCAACATCAACTTCAGGAGGAACACTAACCACAGAAGTAGCTGTATGAACAGGCATCGAGAGACTCAACTCATTCGAGAGGCCAGCCATCTCACTCTTAACTGAAGCTGATGAATCGAACAATACAGTCCCGTTTTGACCTTGAATGTGCAGAGACTGTTCACTTCTTTGATGGTTTAAATCTGCAGATGCCTTGAACGAGCAAAAAACGTTAGACAGCTATACCAATCAACAAACAGAACATAAGGAACTTAGATAACAATGTTAGTGTTCAATAACTTTACGAGAAAGATCTTATAACAGGCTGCTAAGTTTTACGTATGCCAAGGATCTTGAAATAGCCATTAACATTTATCAGGAAGTTACCATATTTGATATAGGATGGGGTTTAAACTCAAAGCAGCTGGTATTTCTTTCATCAAAAGCATTAGAACACGCAACAGATTCTGGATATGTAGAAGAAGCAACCCGAGCATGCACTGCTTGAGGCTTAAAGAGCGAACCGGTAGTCGGTGAAGGCTCCACCTGGAAGAACAAGATGCAAATCAACAACTTTTTAACTCGATATGGTTTTATAAAACCGATCTGCTTCCATTTACCAACAACCAGCCATTATTCTCATCAGCACAAATAAGGGGGACAAAAGAAAAGATTCCAGAACAAATCAAATAAAGATATATAAAAGCAAAACCCATTCAATAAAATATTCATCGAGTTAACCTACTCTTATGCCGAAAACAAGTCCGAAAAAACCACCTATGAACTCCTTAAGCTTCCACTACTTATATTCCTTTTGCAAATTCAACTATATGTGATGTCATATACTCTATTAAGTCACGGGCAATCGTGTCTTTTCTAACTTACATTAATTTATTTCTATGTTACTCGTGTTCGGGTGTGAGCTTAGAACTCAGTATTTGGAGAATTTGAGGATCGTGCACCATACACATAGATTCATTTCATTTTCTCCTTGCATCAAACATTAAACAAAACATTCATCCTTTGATATAAATCAAAACAACGGCCTTTAAAGAAGCATTGATCCATCAATCCACTCGACCACAACACCGGCATTGATTATTAAAGCTCCTATCTGGCACTTACATAATACGAGTTCAAACCAATATTGTAATGCTATTATTTAACACTTATATAACACGAGTTCAAACCAATATTGTAATGATAAAAGAAATTTCCATAATTCCCACAATCTAAAGGGGGAAGATTCATTATGAGGGAAAACAACAATTGTATTAATTTCATTTAAAAGAAAAAGCCTAATTCCTCTTTTCATAAAACAAATATCCATGGACACTAAGGGCCATATTTGATAACTTTATCTAATAATTGCAATAACAAAAGCATCAGAATCTAAGTTTTAAATAAGAAAAGAAGGCAAAAAAATACAGCAGAAAACCATAATTTTTCTCCTTATGCATCTCTTTAGCTGACAATTAAATCCAAATCACATCATGCAAAAAAAGCCTAGCCAATCAAACCCAATATGAAAAGAAAAAAGAAAAAAAATTCCCCACTAAAACTAAAAAGCTACTTTGAAAGATTAGCAATCAAATCCTTGAAGCCTCACATTGCTGAATTCCGCTATCACTTCAAAAAAAAAAAAAAAGGAAAAATCTTGGGTTTTTTTTATTAAAAAAGGAAAAGAATTCAATTTCACCAGTGAATTTTCAAAAAGAAGCCCACTTTCCTCTATTTTCTCAGGAAACAAACATAACCCAAATCCGATCCAAAAAAAAAACAGCTCTAACCTTAACATCTGATAAAAGAACAGGAGATTCCAAGAAAGACGAAGGACTAAGCCCAGGTGGGGTCGTAAGACAAGCCGACCTTGAGATTGGTAGCTTAGACGGAGCCACCAGCTTGTAACGAGCTCCACCAGAACCAGCCGAACCTGATAGAACGTGCTGAGTAGCACCAGTAGCTAAAGAAGAAGAAGGAGCCAATATTTGTTCCTCCATTACCATAAACCAAAGCTAATAATATAAATATATATATACGGTGAAGCGCAGAGAGTCAAAAGAAGTTCTTTTTTTAATTTCTATAATGAAAATGGGAGGAGTTTCACAGTAAATTCAGTTGAAATTGTTTCCTTTTTTGGGTTCTCCTATAAAATTAAAAATAAATGAGTTAAAATTGTTGGGCCAAGTTTTTGTATATCTAAATAATTTTATTATTTATATGTTACAATTAAATTTATCATTTTAAATATTATTTTTAAAATTTGTTTTTAATGTTGTATTTTGTTGAAATAAAAATTAACTCATAATTATCAAATAAGAATTATTTCTTAATCTTGAAGTTTAATAAATTTCTTAAGTAAGTTTTAAATAAAATGAAAATTATTATGTGTACTTTTAAGGATATATATATATGTTATAATAAAAATTATATTATGTATTTACCTAAAAAATTATATTATGTATTAAACTCACGGGAAGCTATAAAATATTTTTAGGGAGTCAAAATTAAATTGTAATTTTTACGATAATAAAAATAAAATTTCACTATTTTAATAACTTATAACTTTATAATTTTTAAATGACTAAATCAATTTTTTATTTTTTAGGAAATAAAATGTAACTTTACCTCTATTAATTTAAAATTTTAAAAATTTTAAAGAACCTAAATGAAAAATTTTAGGAAGATCGTGACTCTTGCCAGCCGCTAGCTACGCCCCTGATTAAACTTATGCTTATGAATGAAGTATAACATGGTTATAAAATTGAATTAAAAATAATTAATATAAAATTTTGTGAAGGTTTTTAATAAAAATTAGTATTAAAGATCGAAGGTAATAGTTAGTTAGTTACTATTGTCGATAATGGATACCTTAATTACGACCAAACAAAAAAAAATTAATCGTAAAGGCTCAATGCATTGAAACATAAGTTCAAGTTAATATGTATATTTAGAAAACAATATGATCAATCGATTAAAAGTCAAGTTATTTTAAATGAAATTTACTTAATCCGATTCCATTACTTTAGAGAACAACACAAACACTTAGTCCCAATTTTTAGATTTAAAATGTTAAGTTCAATTATTAATAATGTTAAATTTATTCTATTAAATCCAAATACATTACAACGTAAATTTTTATTGTATGGTTATTAAGTGAACATTTTATTATTTTAAAACGTTATACTAAAAATTGACAGAATAAATTTAAGCGTATTACCAATTGGACTTGAAATTTTTAAATCTAAAAGGTAAAAATTTAATTTCTTAAAAATAAAAATATTAAATTCAAAATAAATAAAAAATACAAGCACTACAAACATATTTTATTTGTTTTTACTTTAAGCTTTTAGTTTTATATTAACTAAAATGGTATGCTAAATTAAATTAAATATATTTTAGTGATTTTATGTATTTAAAATTATTTTAATTAAACCAGGAAATCTAATTCCAGTCATAATTACTTGTAGTAGGCACCATAGATCAATCACCAACAATGACAACTTTTTAATAGCACAATAAAGTTGGAAAAATAATAAAATCTATATTTAATTAATGCTCTTGTTGGTATAATAAAACATTGCTATTTAATTTTTATTGTTTTTTTAATATAATACCATTATAAATATTATGTGTAATATAATCTATATGTTTAGTTATTTATTTTTAATTTTATTTAAATTTTTGAATTTTATAATTTGGAAAAAATGTGAAGTGTTGAATTTTATTGGTTGGTTTAGCAATTCACTAACGGTGTTAACACCGTATACTATAATAAAACACATATTGATAATTCATATATTACGTTGGACATTTTCAAAATGTAACTATCATCGTCACATCGGGTATTTTATTAAGGTACCATAATAAAATAAATTTGATAGTTCAAGTGCTATATTGAACATTTCCAAAATATATATATCACATTGAACATTTTATAAAAGTATAAGTACTCATTATCTCTTAAAAGTTAAGTGTGCAATTTATTTTTCTATAGAAAATATAGTTTGATTAAATTTTAAAGATTAAGAGTTAAAATAAATTTTTAAAATTAAGGTCAAAACTTAAAAGAAAAAAAACATTAAGAGCTATCATTATGGCAATAAAGAATAATTTTAATCCAATTTAATCATGATTATTGTTATGAGAAGAAAGCAAAAATTTGGGGAAATTGTCTCCAAAAGGTTCAATATTAATATTACAAGTACTATAAGGTTATAAACATTCATCATTTATAGCTTTGAAAATAGTGGCAAAGTCAGAGGGTTGGTTGCAGTTCGGTTCTAAAATAAATAAAAAATTATTTAATTTTTTATAATTTATAAGATTTTAAATTAAAAATAATAAAACTATACTTTAATTTTATTAAAATGATAAAAATTAATTTAATCTTTTATAAATTATTAAGATATAAATTATTAAAATAGTAAAATTATATATTTTTATTATAAAAATATACAATTAAATTCTAACCTTTCGTTTTTTTCCGTTTCGTCCCTATTTGAAATTTTATTTATTTATGTTTGAAGGATTAAAACTTTCTTTATAGGAACTACACATTATTACATATACAAATAAAATAGACATTTTAGCCACCAAACAAATGACTTCTAACAAAAATTTTAATTTATATTTATAACAAACAAATATAGAAAAGAATGTATAAATGCCATTTAGTTGAATGGAGTTTTATATAGAATATAAAAAATTCAATATCTACCATTATTATGATATTACATATTCTAATTCAATTGAATAACAGAAAAATGAAAGGAATTCTGATTTGATCATCCATTGAGATAAAAATAAAATAATCATAATATATATATATATATGAGGAGAGAGTTAATTTTCCAGCGCTTAAATTTTTTTATGGACTTAGTTGTTCAAAAACAATTCACAGAGAAGATAGATGTTTTACTCACTTTTTAATTTTTAAAATTTTAGTAAAATATTTAGAATATAATTGAATTGCATACAAAAGGGTTATATTTATTAAACATGTACAAACATAGCATTTCTATTTATATATGTCTTTGTTTTATTTCGTTATAATGTTCTAGCGGAGACAAGACATGTCTTGCTCTATTAAAAATTCTATCTTTTCTTTTATTTTAATCTATTCAATGAAAATTTGGAACATGATAATTTTTTGTTGATTCCCTATGGACATCATATCTAGATAGATAAAATACCTCATTAGATAACTATAATTGTGTAACAACTTATGCTTTGGGGTTTACATAGACTCATAATTGTTGTTCCCATTTTTAATAAAATTCCGACTAGACGAATACAAATGCTGTAATCGGCAATTTGACAGCAAAAATAATAACAAATCCAATATAGAATATTATTTTCAGTGTAATGAGATATGACTGATTAGCTAATGTTTCAAAATTTAATATTAGTTCATTAGAACCGTATAAACCTAGACCCAAAACTCCTATTGATAGAAAAACGAAACCCTTATAGTGTACAAAATAAATTTTGTAGCATAGTATAGACGTTCCTTTCCCCTTCATATTGATAGACGTAGATAAACGAGAATTAATTCAAATTTTTACATGATAAAAAAAGTAAAAGGTCTCGAAAAGAAAATGATCCTATTTAATTACCGTACATTGTTAACATTGAAAAATAAAATAATTGAAAATTTATATAGGATGACGTGGCCACCTTTTTTATACAGTCATTTCTCCAATTTAAATACAAAAATAAGATTAAAAAAAAGAGGACACTTTGAGAGACTAAATCTTCATGTAAGCCTAATAAATCTCTAATTGATATCTACATCTTTGCCACCTCTTAAGTTAAACAAACTGAAGATTATAGATACAACGACAAACCATCTCTCTCTCTCGTTTTGTTATATCGAGATGGGTTCTCTTCCAGTATCACCGTCACACGTGCGATCGACAATCAGATCGACTGTTGCACCTTGTCCTCGAGTACCAGTTCCTACAGCTGGTGACCATCTTATGTTCTTTTTGCGGCGAAAATAAATTGACTGGTATAACCTTCTCCCTTGGTTTCCCGGCAGCGACAGAGTCAGATGTTGGCGTTGATGGCTTGCCCTCCCTGGTGCCTTGTCCGACTGTTGAGAGTTTGGTCTCTCCGATGGAGTTTTTTCCAAGAGTGGTTGGCTTCGATTTTCTAGGGCCTTGTTTTGGACCGGTTTGCCATTTCTTTAGGTCTTTGTATGTTATCAAATTTGATCTGATATGCATGTTCATATTTGTATTTGTTTACGTTTTTTGTTAAGTTCAAATCATATCTATTTTTTTTTATATAATACGTAGAATTATCAATAAATTTTCCTCAACTAATAAATATGAGAATAATAAGTTTTAACGTACTCAAACCCAACTTATTTTATATTAATAACAATATCTATAACAATTGAATTAAAATTTAATACACATGTGTTTACATTATTTAATTAGTAGTTTTGATCTCAAGTAATTTTTTTTAGCCAGTTGTTTTTCTTCGTATAAAATCTCTACTAATTAAAAAAAAAAAAAAAAGCTTCCTATAGCAGTTAGGCCTAAAGCATGAACCCAAAATTTTTTTCTACTTGGGCCCAAAAGAGATAATGTGACTACTTTTGTTCCAACATAAACCCAACCCAACCCAACATGGACATTACTGTAATTTCACAAAAACTAGGGTTTTTGTGTATTGCAAAGCTTCAAATCTCCGCCTATGGCTATACTGCCTCTCAAACCCTAGCTTCAGTCTCTTCTGGGATTTGCTTCAACAGACAACCCCCCCCCCCAAAAAAAAAAAAAACCTTGAACTTTTTCCGCAGTCAAAATGGGTAATTCTGAAACTCCTCTAGCTCATCACTAATCTTTTTCTAAATCATGTAATTTTCTGCTTAATTTTTTGCTTAAATGGGTTTATTATCTTTTTTTCTTGGTAGGTATTTCTCGTGATTCGATGCACAAGAGGCGTGCCACTGGAGGTAAAAAGAAGGCTTGGAGGAAGAAGAGAAAGTAATAATCAAACCCATTATTTCCAAAAAAAAAATAAAATTGTGTTTTGATTTTTCTTGATCAATTTTTTGTTCTGTTTGATATCTTAGAAAGTTGATTTAGGATGTTCTAAAAGCAGAGGTTGTGTCCTTGTAATTTACTTAACCAAATATACAGGTTTTAGCCTCTAGTTTCAGATTTAGCTTCATTTTACTGACACATGAATTTTTGGAGGAATTTTATTACTTTTATTTGGGTTTTTTTTTCTTTGTATATTTATTCGAATAGTATACCATGACCAAAGATTAAAAGCTATGTTATTTATTTAATGATTGTAAAAGCTATGCCATATTAGTTTTTGCTTAGATGCCATAGATCTTGTCCTATTTTCTTTCTTAAAGTGTTGTTTCTTTTGGTGTTTTTGAGTTTGTGTTCATATATATATTTCTAAATTTTGTGTATTTTTTTAAGGTATGAGCTTGGAAGGCAACCAGCAAACACAAAGCTTTCAAGCAACAAGACAGTTAGGAGGATTAGGGTTCGTGGTGGAAATGTCAAGTGGCGTGCTCTCAGGCTCGACACTGGAAACTACTCGTGGGGAAGTGAGGCCGTGACTCGTAAGACCAGAATTTTGGATGTGGTGTACAATGCATCCAACAATGAGTTGGTTCGTACTCAAACTCTGGTTAAGAGTGCTATTGTTCAAGTTGATGCTGCACCATTCAAGCAGTGGTATCTCCAGCACTATGGTGTCGACATTGGTCGCAAGAAGAAAACAGCAGCCAAGAAAGAAGGAGAGGTAGGGCGAATACTTTTTATGCTATAATCTCATGGGTACTATTTCAATAGATAAGCTCCTATGTGATGAGTTAATTGTTTTAGTTGCAATTATTTGCTTAGCCTTCTGTGTCTGGTTCTTTAAATCCTCAAATGATGGCATTTCTTGTTTACAGGAAGGTGAAACTGGCACTGAGGAGGTGAAGAAGAGCAACCATGTCTTGAGGAAGCTGGAGAAACGACAACAGAATCGCAAGCTCGATCCACATATCGAGGATCAATTTGCAAGTGGTCGTTTGTTGGCTTGTATCTCTTCAAGGCCTGGTCAGTGTGGCCGCGCTGATGGGTATGTCGTTGACTCGAAACTTCTCTTACAAAAAATCCTTAAAACATATTCCTTAAACCTCTCCCCTTTCACCATGCAAACTAGTTTACCAGTCATTGTAACTATTATCATTCGTATTCTAATGCGAGGTTGAATGGGTTGGACAGGTATATCTTGGAAGGCAAAGAGCTGGAATTCTACATGAAGAAGATCCAGAGAAAGAAGGGGAAGGGAGCTGCCTAAAAATTTTGTTATGTGAGCTTTTAATATATCATGTCAGAATCTCCTCTCTGCTACTTTTATCTTTTTACAGGACATTCAAGATTGTATTAGTTTTTGAACTTTTTAGTTTGAATGTCAACTAGTGGGTTGTTGTGTAATGTTGAACAATATAATATTTGTGTTTGAATTTTGATATTCTTGAACTTTATAAATGCAGGCCTTCATCTTTTCTGATTCTTTTTTTGGGGGGTGGGGGGTTATAATGACCAAAGTTGGTAGACTTTATGAGGTAGGGAGGGACTAGGATTACTCTCAAGGGGCCTGCAACTGAAGCTAAATTTTAAAATGATGGCTACTATTGATTTGTAGGCTAGTCTTTAATGGCAACAATGCACATCAATATTGTAAGAAGTTCATGTTGGCTTGTGAGATTGAAATGTGAGAATTGTTTGCTAGAATTGTTCGGCATTGTACTCACATCTAATTCTCAGAAGAAAGAATCCGCAATGCACAGCATGTGTCTAAGGATGACTTTTTTTAATGTGGTGTTAATGCACTTTGGCCCCTTTGGTAAGAGGGGTGATATGTTAGCACACTGTTTGGTTGTTGAAAATTGCTATATTTATTATTTTTCTATTTGTGTTTTGCACATATATATTTTTACTGTTTTGAGATTGAAATAATTTTAGACAAATTATATTACTTATAAAGCTATACATCCACATCATCACTCACAAGCAAACACAATTTATACTCAACACTACAAAACATTCAATTCGTGTCTATGAGTCGGGTTCGGACTGGGCATAATCAAAATTTTATGTTTGTTTGTTAAGCCCAAGTTTGATCTGAATTAAAAATTAGATTTTAAATTTTGTTCAAGTTTAATTCGGATAAAAATATTAAAATTTGGGTTGACTTATTTTTATATAACTTTTTTAAAAAATAATACATCAAAAAATTTAAAATATTAAAATAAATATTTTTAACAAATTAAAAATAAATGTACAACTTAATAAGTAAAGTCTTTAAAATGGTAACAAATTTTACAATAAAATGAGTTTAAAATAAAAATATTAAATTAATTTAATTTAATTGTCTAATTTTGTCTCAATTTTTATTTTATAAATTTCAAGTAATTTTCTAAGTGAGGTTTCTCTTGAAAACACCTTAAATTAAAAAAAAAATTGAACAGACACATTGAATTCAAAATTGAGTAAACATGATAGTGTAGTAAAACATATAAATAAATGTAATAAATTAAGTAAATAGTTTTTAAAAAATACCATGAATAGGTTAACACATACAAACAGAAGTCTTTAAAAAACGAAAATATTAGTAATAATCTTTTAAAAGTGTTTAAAAAACGAAAATATTAGTAATAATTTTTTTAAAATGTACTTTTGAAAATGAAAATTGTAAATTGAGAAAAAAATCATGGTACATAATATTTATAGAGTTATTAGTAGGTAATTAGGATTAAACTATAACTATGATTTAAATATTAAATTATGATCTATTTTAAAAAATAAATTATGATCTAATAGGTAATAGCGATTTTAATAAATAATTATGATAAAAATATTTTATAATATATGAGATTTATCAATGTCAAAATAAATAAAGGGATAATAATAAAAACAAAATCATTTAATTTAAGTTATAGGGTTATATAGATAATAATGATAAAAATACTTTCTGGTTAAGAATTTTTAACGTAAATCAAACTTGGAAATTTTTAAATGTGAAATTGTAATTATGAAATTTAAATATAAATAAATGTATAAAGGATTTATAAAACTTTTCTCGTTATATTATTTATGGTCACTTTTAATTATTTAATGACATTTCTATAATTTTTCATTCACAAAATTTTGGTAAATTTTTTACTCTAAAACTCAAACTTAGAATCTTAAACTTCAAACTCAAACATTGAATTCTAAACCTAAAACCTTGAACTCCTAATCTCGAATCTAAAACTCTAACTTTGAACCTCAAATCCCAGACCTTGAACCATGATATTGAATTCAGTATCTTGATCCTTGGACCCCAAACCCTGAAGGTTCAGGTTTGGTGTTTAGTATTCAAGGTTCGAGGTTTTATAGTTCTAGATTCAAAGTTTGGGTTAGATAATTATCAAATTTATTTTTCAATTACATGAAAAATGGTTAAAATATCATTAAAAAAATTAAAAAAAAACAATAAATAATATGATAGAAAGGATTCTTAAAATAATTTTATCGAATTTATAGAAACAATTAAAAAATCTTATCAATACCAACTTTCTCATGAATACAAGCATCGATTAAATTGGAGGAGATCAGAATAATAATAATGGGCATTAATTAATTTAATTACCAATTCAAATAATAAAATAACTTTTATTTATGTTTTTATTTTTAAATTTCGGATAAGATTTATTTATTTAAATTTTTTATTTATAAAAAGAACAGAAAAATGCGCGCTTAGCCTCTACGACGTCGTTTCTCTTATTACATAATTCAACGATACATAATTTATATCAAGTTCAACTAATTCCATTTAGAAAAACAAGAAGATGCTATTAATCAATTGATTACTTTAACGCGGATCTTCAAAAGTTAAGAACTTTCCCTTTCCTGGGTTTTCGCTTTTTTCTTTCTTGGGATTTGATCGACAGCTCCATCGTCTTCTTTTAAAGTTTTCATCTTTGTAAGTTACTTCTAATTTCGCTTTTTTTTAATTGAATTTTGCATTTTATGATACTTGTATTTGTTTAATTCCATCCAATAAAAAGGACGTATTGATGGGTTTTGAATGAAGTATCCTTCTTTTTCTTTTATTTTTCCTTTTACAATTGGGATTAATTTGGCTACTAAATTCTGGGGAAAAAAATTAATATTTGAACTTATACCCAGTTCAAAGAAGGTTTTTTTAGAGACAAATATGAGTTTCTTTTTATTTTTAATTAGGAAAAGAAAAGGGGGGGGATTTTGTTGATGGTTCTAAATAAAGTTTATGTTACTAAGTGGATGAGTGTGTATAATTTGATTGCTTTTTTTTCAATATAAGCTGATATCCAGTTGCAAACAGAATTTTATTTTTCCTTGTGGGTAATGGTCTAATTCTTTTTTAAAAAGGGCATCAAATTCAAAAGGAGGAGATAAAAGGAAATTTTGTTCTCAGAATTATTAATACTATGGTTAATTTCTCTTATATGTTCTTATTTCATAGTTTGAATGATGTTTTCAAGTGTGTAAAATTTATGCTTTCTGGTTATATATTAAGTTTTTTTTTTTTTTTTTTTAAAGATCAGATTTTGACTTTCATTGTTATTTGTTTAAGGTCAATGGCATCTTCTTCAGACTCATGGATAAAAGAATATAATGAAGCAGTAAAAATGGTTGATGATATCAATGCCATGATATCTGAAAGGAGTTCCTTGCCTGTTTCGGGTCCAGAAACTCAGCGTCATGCATCGGCTATACGAAGAAAGATTACTATTTTAGGGACTAGACTTGATGGATTGCAGTCCCTTTTGTCTAGACCGACCGGGAAGCCCTTGTAAGTCATCTTAGTTGAGGTGCATATAGGACTGAATTGAGGTTCGATTAGTGATTTTGATTGTATGTGATGTTTATAAACATGGCACTTCGTTATTTGCTTATGATTGAAGTATGTTTTATCATGACCAAACCAACTTTGACCGAATGTTGATGCTTTATACTTTGCTTACAGAACGGAGAAGGAGATGAATCGTCGCAAGGACATGGTTGCAAACCTGAGGTCAAAAGTGAACCAGATGGCTTCTGCATTCAACATGTCAAACTTTGCTAACAGAGATAGCTTGTTGGGGCCCGAAAGTAAGCCGGATGCCATGAGTAGAACGGTTGGTGTGGATAATTCCGGCCTTGTTGGTCTTCAACGACAAATAATGAAAGGCAAGTTATTTTAGTGCTAGATTGCAAAATGGTTTGAGTTTCCTCGATTTATGAGGGTTGACTTTTTTCGAGCAGAGCAAGATGAGGATCTTGAGAAGTTGGAGGAGACAATAGTAAGTACGAAGCATATTGCATTGGCGGTCAATGAAGAACTTGATCTGCAAACCCGACTAATTGTATGTTTCTATTTATTTCTGCTATACTCTTTTGCCTCTTATTTCTATAAAATAAATGCTAGTGAGGTTTGATTCATCCACCATAATACATTTATCTTGTTCTTCCTCTGTGCAGGATGACCTGGACCAACACGTGGATGTTTCTGATTCTCGTCTGCGGGTAAAATAGTCATTATTAATTAACAATTTTATATGCATTGCAAAATATCCTCCTTTCTTTTTTCGAATTAAACAAGATCCAGTTACTGCTTTTGAATATATTTCTATAGTCCAACTATATGTGATCCTAAAGTGGTATGTGTCTTTTTTTATATTTTCACTCGACAGTCATCCAAGCTTTATTAGTAATAGATGAAATCCTCCTCAAGTTTACTAAGAACTACATAGTCTTTGATTATTGAATTCTGTTGGAACCAAACCGGTTATCAGTAGTATTCTTTGTCAGCTGTTAGATGAAGCAGAATAAAGCAATACAGAGCTGTTGATATGAAAATGTTGCTTTTGCTTTACTTCCATATTGTTTGTGACCATTGATATGTTGGTAGTGTGAGCAAGGTTGGATCATTTGAAATATTCCATGTTGAAAGCGATGTGCGCGTATTTTCTTAGTGCCTCAAGTCCAGAATAGTTACAATGTAGAACACCCTTTATCACTTACCATACTCGTTTCTAGTGTCGCCGAGGGTGTAAGATGCACTCTCAGCACTAGAATCATTGTGTCATCTTAAGGTGATACACACCAAAAAAATCACCTGAGTGAAGATAGGCACGATATATACGTGTTTGTGTTTTTTGTATATGTGTTATGCTTCAGTTATGTAATTATGATAATAAACTCTGAAGACTGCTCCAATTTATCTGAAAAGCATGCCAAATTTTTGTTCCTTTTGTTAAACATATGCATGATTTCCCGTGTTTATTGTTGAATATTCGAATATCATCCTCTTTCTTACCGGTAAAGGTAATATGCTAATGAAAAATATTAAAAAAAAGACATTGAAGAGAACTTATAATATATGGACTTGTTTTGCATCTATTGTCTTACTAAAAAAGGTGTCCAAGTGTACTAGGCGTGCATGCACCTGATCAAATGCTAGCTTGTCTGATAAGTGATAATGTATGCAGTGCCTTTGGTGCATGGTGTTAAGGGTCACTTCTCGGCAACGTTGCTAGTTCCTATAACTTTGATATTGAGGTGGCTTCTAATAAATATGTTTTCCTTTGGTTTTATCTTGTTTTGTAACAGAGAGTGCAGAAAAACCTGGCGGTATTGAACAGGCGAACCAGAGACAGTTGTTCCTGTATGTGCATGCTTTTAGCTGTGATCGGGATCGTGATTCTGGCTGTCGTCATATACCTACTCATCAAATACTTGTAATACCAACGAACACTGAACCCAACAAACTTACCCTTTTTGTTTTGTTTGTGGTCAGAATTTGTTTTTTCAACTTTTATTCTCTTGATTATATGCTGGAAATTTTGTTCGGTTATCCCCTCGTTTCTTCGAATATTTTCTATGTTACTTGGACTCGAAGTAAATGTCGGATATAATTGTGGGTATGATCAGTTTTTTTCGAAGGACACAATGGCTGGACACAGGTATTCTAGAACAATGAGGAGTCCATGTAACAAGATGTGAAGTAGTCTTGTTGAGTGAGCTATATTTACAACTCTGTAAATTTACTTTGACTCTTAAATTAATGTCAACTTGAATGACATGAGCTTGTTTTGATGTACTTCTGACCTTTTCTTTTAAAGAAAATTTACCGTATTCAATAATAAACTAATGTATAGATTGTATATAATCTTTGTAAGACACTATCACTTAAATGTAATAATAGGGTAAAAGTATCATAAAGGCTCTTATACTAAGGGTTAGATTGTAATTTGTCCTTTCTGTCCATTTTAACTGTTAAAACTGGTTTTTATAAGATCTTTATAAATCAACATAAAATACATGTGACACTCTCTGATTATTTTGTCAATCATGTTAGCTTTTAACAGAAAAGATTAATTTGTCTTTTAGTTAGCTACAAAAATTAATTTTCCTTTTTTTTAATAAAAAGATAAAATAATTAAACTCCTACCATAAGGACTTCCATGGTACTTTTACAATTAACGTATCGCCAAAGAATGTAAACAAGCATCTTGGAAACAATGATGATTACTAATAAATGTAATCTTTTTTCGATATTATTTCATCAAAAACTGCATAATGTCTAATGGAAACAACACTAGTTTTTATGAAAAACTGAACAAATGAGAAACAAATAATGAAGTACTGCTAACATAATACCAATTCAAAGTTCAAGCTTTGAATAAGGATTTACTTACAGAAACGACATGAGAAAGACATATTACATGACAACTAAATTCAGAGGCTAATCCACAATCAAATATGACTACAGCTTGTTTACCGATAACCTCGCAAATGATCTCGTGCGAAGAATTTCACTCTCCTTCACTCAAAATGGGGACAATGAGTGGTTTCATTTGTGCAAGATATACAATTGCCCACCTATCAAAGCAAAAAAATTAACATTACAAACTAGCAAGCCAATGAAACAAAACATGTTTTACTTATTAAAGCTAGAGCTATACCTAAAAGTAGTTACAAAGATAAATTTCGTCAAAATCATGCCGTGTTACTTGGACTCAAGTAAGAATGTCAGATAAGTGATGTGTCTGATGCAAGTGTGTTCAATTCTTTTTAAAGCTTTTCTGTGTCTCCATACCCATGTCTGAATATGTGTCGGACACGGATGTCAAACACGAGTGTTTTCGGAAAAATATAGAGTTGAAGCAGCATAGAACCAATGAGCTTAATGCAGGACATAGGTCATTTTTATGAAAATTTGAAGCTCATCATCAACCATGACAACCTAATGAACTTGTGAATCTACCTTACACCACAGCCATTACTTCAACAATCATAAAATCCAGCTAATTCTCACAAATGGGCAGTATATTAAGGAACTCAAAAATATCAGACTTCAATAAGGTGTCCTATTTGGTGAATTAATAGTTAAAGAACTTAAGGAACAAGCTAGAAAAGATATTATTCTCATTTAATGACAAGTTCTTTATATACACCTTCAAATCAGATTCTTGTAAAAGCATACAAACTTAACACATGCCAAAAAGAAAATTTAGGCTCCGCTTGGTCTCAAGAAATAAATGTCATTTTTGTTTTTGGTTTTCTGGAAAATGGAGAACACTAAAGAAAATGTGTTTGGTTGAAATTTTTAAAAATGGATTCTGGAAAGCGAAAAATAAAAATATATGAAAATTAGAAAAGAAAAAGAAATTGTTTTCATTGTTTTTATTAAAAGTTCTTATTAAAAATGATTTGTAAAATTGAAAATGTTGAAAAAAGGTTTTTAACTTTGAATTTAATTAATGAATTAACCCTGATTCAAATCAATATAAACACAACAATATTTTTCTTCAACAGTTTTTAAATATCAAATCTCTGACCTTAGTTCAAGTCCATATAAATGTACAAACTTACTTATTTTACTTCTCATGTTTCTATTGTTAAAAAAAGAGAATGAACGATTTTCATATTTTCATTATTGAAAACAAAATTTTATTCATATTTACTAAACATGTTTTTTATTTTCAAAATATCAAAAAAAGTTTTTTAAATGAAAATAGAAAATAAATACACAAAATATTTTCAAAAAGAAAATGAAGCCTTAAAATCCTAGGAAGGAAGAGTAGTTCCTCCTTGCAGAAACAATAGGAAGAAAAGGCAGTGGCACCATATGATTCGTCTAAAACAAAATTTTGGAAGGGCAATGAGCATAGCCAAAAGAATCCCACAGTTAAACAATCATCTCGCTTTCAACATTTCATCTTATTATTGCGTTACAAACAGTATCTATAAGAAAGTCGAGCTACTACAGAAGAAAGATAAAATGTAAAGCAAAAATGAACTTACATCATCCAACAACAGACCGTTGCTGTAATGACCAGTGTTAGGTGGAGCCTGTATAAATAAAACAAGGAAAAGCAGTTTTTCAATGAGAGCAAGGAAAATCTAGGGAGACATTACTCTTCTCGCCAGGAAATAGTAATTGAACAAAAGAAAACATCCAGTATGATAGTATCTAGATAGCAAACCAGGCTATGGTTACCAAAACATGGTACTACATAACTAAAATCAACGCAGATCAGTTTTCTAGTCACTGATCTTTTACCCAGTGGCAGTATTTTCAAGGGTGCAAGGCACAGTCTACGTGCTAGAATCCTTATATGGCCCAAGGCACCAAAGAAAAACAAAAAGAAAGGAATAAGAAGCTTCCCTAAGTGAAGTAAAGCACAAAATGTATATGGATTTATTTTTGTATATGTGTCTGTGTATACATATAAAATAAGGTTAAGATATATAAATAAGATAGCTAACTCCAAAGAGTGATCTAGTTTTTCTTTGATCAATATGCATGATTTCCTTATGATCCCCATCTATGGTTGAATATCAAATATTCCAAAGCATATTATCCCCTTTCTTACTCATAATGGTACAACTATTGAAAGAAGTCTAAAAATAAAAGAAATGAAAGAGAACTTTGATTAGCCAGGGCCTTTCTTCGGCACACATATTGCCTTGCAAAAAGCACATCTCAGCGCACCCATTGTGCGCCTGATCGGAACATCAGTTCATGCCCGAAAAGGATCAAGGCGTTTTTGTTGTGGCACAATGCCTTGAGACACAGCTTACTGCAATCTTTAGAGTAAATAACCACAGCACAAAGAATTCAGCATTGGTTTACAGTGCCAACTCGTTATTCTTCCAAGTTGCAATACCACATTAAAGCACATTTCATTGAAGTGTACCAATCAACAGATACCCTTTAAAAGTTTAAACTTAATTAAAGCAACATCAAACCAGATTGTAAAAATAATAATAAAAAATACAAGCTTTAACATATGAATTATAAATCTAAAAAAGAGATTGTGAAGAGGACACTCACAGATTAGCAGAGGGACCTCTGTTACAGCAGATTCTGGTACAAAGCGATGCAATTATCCCAATTACAGCAAAAATCAGGGTTGTTACCAAGAAACCCATATTCCAGATGTCGATTTTACACAAAATTTCCTGCAAAAACAATAAGGATGTAAATTAATCAAAAACAAATATGGAGATAAGATGAAATTCATATGCTAAAAACCAAAACCTTTTGTATGATTTCTGGGAAAATGGGAGAAAATAACAGGAATTGAGATCTTAAGCTTGGATTTGGAAATCAAATGGCTGAGGTTTTAGTTTTTAGTTTCGGATCTTCCCCAACAAAGGAACATTGAGTGTTCATCAATGACCCGTCTCATTGAGCCCAAACTTGAAGTAAATGGATGCCCATTTTGGGCTAAGATGATCCAATTGTGTCAAATATTGGGCTCAAATGGATTTTGGGTCCTATGGTCTAATTTGGGCTAAATTGGCTCAAATATACCTTAAAATCACCAAATACACCTAAATCATCTTAATATTACTATCTAAATCTGAACCCAAATTAAGTATCGTTATTTGTCATTTATCTAAATCCACAAAAAATTTAAATTCAAAATTTTAATCAGATGTGAAATATCTAAATCTACAAAAATTTAAATATGTTAATTTTTTTTAAAAAAAAGAGATATAATTGAATCAAAGTATGTAACGTCCCATACTTCACCTGATTGTCTGATTCGAATTACGAGATGTTATATTCATTATTGGAGTAACTACGATCAATTACAATTGAATTGAACAATTCATACATATTATTAAGTTCAAAACATCATTAGGACATGTTTTACAATTATATACAAGATTACAAAAACTCTTTATATAACTCGAGGTCGAATAAAGATCAATTTGTAAAATTTTTAAACTATTGAGTTGACGTTGTAACTTCTAGGCTTTCAGACCGCGATGCCACTCACTAACTGTTCCTCATCATGACGTTAAATGTACACAAGTGTTGGAACAAATAACAAATGTACTTATGTAACAAGGTTATAATTTTTGTATATGATCCGGTTGTATTAATTGTATCTGTATATGATCAGGTTGTATTATGTTAAAAGGTATTGAGAGAGCACTTCTTTTTATTTGTATAGAAACTAGCATTTTTCGCGTGTAAAATTGAAAGTAAACTCAATTGAGTCACTTGGTTTACAGCAAAAATTCTAGGGAAAGAGTTCTAGTGGAGAGTGATCTGTATTAAAAGTATAGATGTGAAGTTGTTATATGTTAGGTGAATATGACTTAAATCATAATTTATACGTGTTGAATCATGGTGAATTAGCTCTTTACACAATACTCTGTAGAAGAATTTGAACCGTGCAACAAAGTTTTCAATGTACATTTTTGTGTTTCACGTGCACTGTTTTCACGTATTCTAGTTACAATTTACCATGTATATATATGAACTTATAGCTTTCAGGAAAAAGCAACAGAAAAAATAAATTTCTATTTATATTTATATAAAACATTTGACTAGTTTGGTGTCACGAATTAATAAAACATTAAAATCTTGTATGACAGGTCATAAAAAAAACTAAATCAACTAAATATTAATATTTTAAGTGATTTATATTTTCAAGCACATTTGATAATTCATAAAATAATTGTCTCATAGAAATTTTCTATGATGAAAAATTATAATTAAATAAAGAGTTACTTATTACTTAATGTAGAATATTTTTAATTAATTTCTTTTAATATTATATTACAATGTAAAATAAAAAAAGATAAAAATATAAAATAAAAAATTACATAATTTAAAATTTATATCTATCAAATTGTTTAATTATATATCATACTTAATTTTAAGTAATATATCAAAACATATTTAATTTTTTACTTAAATTTTCAACTTAATTTTTAGTTTTCCAAAAACATATACTGTTTCACGGAATAAAAATGAACTGTAAAAAGAAAAAAACTTTCAATTTGTTCTGGTGCAAATAGAGAATGTCATAGTTTAGTAACATTTCATAATTTTTTAAAATTAAATAACTAAAATGTAAATTTATTAATAGTTTAGTGCCTTAAATTTAATTTAACGAAAATTTTATGGTGACCTTAGTGGTGCCCATATAATCTTGATTTTTACTCATTTTTTTTCTTTCTGTTTTGCTGACGTGGCTACTTTTCATTGCTCACTTCCCGATAACCACAAAGCCTTCACCTCACGTTGTAAAAACTCCAGAAACCCAAGATTCACCTCAAAATCCCCAAATTATAATATCCGGTTCGATTTGAGGAAACCGCCCGGTTCACGTTTAAATTACAAAAACTCCCCTAAATAAACCATCTTTTTTATCTTTTTCGTCATTCGACGCTCTCACAAAATCCCTTCGTTCATTCAATCCTAACTCTGATCCCTTCTTTGACAAAGTAAAAATTTATTTTAAAAATTTCTCTCTCTTTCCCCCAATTTACCCGCCAAAAAGTTCCCTGATTTTTTTTAATTTTTTAGTTTTATAATTTCTTAATTCCCACTCGGATCTTTATTTCTTCCTCTCTCTCGCTCTCGCTCTGGTTTCAGTCCCTCTTCTGAGACGACGACGTTTTTTTCTAGATTGGCTTTGTTTTGTAATGGATCCCGAGGTGGGTGTCGACGAAAACGCAGCGTTTGAGCCTTCTCCTGCGGTGGGGGAGAAACGTGGGGTCGAAAACGGGGCAGTTTCTGCGTCCAAGAAGCAGCGGTGCGGTGGGGAACTAAAGAGGGTAGCGGAGATTGTGCTGGTGTTGTCAACGATGGGGAAGATGAGGGGAGGTAAGAATCCTACGTCGGCGGAGATGTCGTTGATGGCGGAGGCGCGTGAGACGTTGGCGGAGATGTGCGGGGAGATGGCACCTAAGGATATTGTTGGGAGGGATGCGATAGGGAACGTGATTGAAGAGTTGGGGCTTAATTCCAAGCTCAAGGAGCAGAGATTAGGGTTTAGGGGTATGGGAATGTCGATTTCTCAGAAGGTTTTGCTCGCCAAAATGAAGGTAAAAAATGTCTTAATTGTATTATTATTTTTATTCTTTTAATGAATTTTTCATTAATTTTGTTTTTTATTTGGTCTGGAATTATGGGTACATTTGGATTTGTGTGGTCATTTTCATTTTTTGATTGATTTGATTTTATATTGGTCAAGAAGTATATAGGGCAGACGTTAATTTTGTTTTTCTTTGGTGCAATTTATATGAGAAATTGTCCTGAAATTCAGTTTTCCGTATAATTACGAAAGTTAAAGTTCTCAATCTATTGTATAATTTGATTTTCTTCTCGGTTTTTAAAGTGAATTTTGGTGGATTAAGGGCTGTGTGTGTAGCTGTGAAAAGCTTAATTTGGTTTAAATTGCTTATAAGAAAAAAAAGGTATATAGCGATTTTAGTAACTGCTAGCAGGTTTTTGTCATTTTCAGTCTGATATTTTTTGTGGCATAGTTGTTTATTTATGGGTTCATGGTTTTGAGCACCATAAGATAGACATGGCTTAAGGTGGTCGTTGTTTATGGATTGAGAGATGCATTTGATTCACATGTTGTTGTACTACTTAGACTTGGGTGTGACTGTTAATACTCGATATAGGTATGTGTTTGACGTGAGTATGTTCAATATTTTTTAAAAATCTTTTCATATATTTGGAGGATCGTATCTGTTCATACCCATGTCTAAATATGTGTCGAACACAAGTACTTCAAAGGAAATTAAATCGGAATAACATAGATATGTTGTCTTAAAGGGTGGCAATGGCAAAGAATAGTATACCAATCATGCTATCTAAAGGACGCATCCTTTAGTTCCTAAATTTTGTAGCATTCTCATGATATTTGTTAATGTAATATTAAATTTTTGGTATCAAATGCTTCCTTCCATGATCTATGTGCTGCCAAGCTTTTCAGCTGTTTATGCAGACATGGCTTGATTTAATTTAAAGCGCACTTTTTCTGGGCATGTTAAACGATTGAAAAGGTCATGCCATAGTATTATACTGGAATCTGAGTGTTTGATTACCTTAATGCTTTTCCAGATGGAAGAACCTAAGAAATTCACTACACCTGGTACATATACATCTCAGCCTTTGCAAACGAATATTGGTGGATCAGCTGAAAACCGTGGAGCATCACATGCAGTTCGCCTTTTGCCATCAGATCGACCGATTCACCCAACTGTATCTTCTGGTGGCATCCCAGTTTCTTTGCCACCTGCTCATGTTGCAGCAGCGGGTTCAACTCCCTTACAGCATCAATTGCCCACCAGCGATGTAAAAATGCCAGCAATGTCCACTGGATTACCAAGTGGCCATCTGGGAAGGGATTCGTCTTCATTTGCATATTCCAGGGTTGAGAGACCACAAATTAAGTTGGATGGAGGATCAAACGCGGCTTCTTATGTTTCCCAAATACCAGGTAATTCTCTCTTCAGCCAGGTCTCTTTCCCTTATTAGCAAATAAAATTGAAGTGCTATGTACATATCAATTGGAATTTTTGACCTTTGTATTTAGTACCATCCAGAGATTAGATAATATGGTCTACTTACTTTTTCCATGGGTGGGGTGGGGGAATGGCTTCCTTGATTGCAATGGTGTTCTATGGTGAATTATCAGATGATCAATGCTTCCTTTACCCAAATGTTTTGCTACTATGTTATTACTATTCTCTCCCTTATTCGGTTCTGTTAAACATTGCTGCATCTTTATTGCAAATATTGTCTGTTTCAGTTAATTCTTCGGCAAGCCATCCACCCGCTAATGCTCCCACTTGGTCAATACAAGCTCAATCTGCAGGGTTAGCTAAATCTGGGCAAGAGAACAAGGTTTTGACTCATAATCCAATAAAGGTTGAAGGAAGTTCTGGTTTGACTACAGCCCAGATGAATAATCAAGCAGTGAGAGATCAAACCTTTAGACCATTCATTACTCAAACTGCACCTGGAACTTTTCCTAGTGTGCACCAGCCAGTGCAAGGTGCAAACTTTACACAAGCTCCTCCATTTATTAATAATCACAATGAAATTGCTCGAATTGTTCAAAAGCTGTTACAACCGAAGCTTCCTGCGCATCCAACTTGGACTCCTCCTTCTAGAGAGTATATGAATAAGGCTTTGACTTGCCAAACGTGCAAAGTTACCATTAATGAAGTGGAAACTGTGCTGATTTGTGATGCATGTGAGAAAGGATTTCACTTGAAATGTTTGCAGTCAAACAATCAGAAGGCAATCCCTAGAGGTGAGTGGCACTGTGCTAGATGCTTGTCATTTTGCAACGGCAAGCCTTTGCCTCCTAAATATGGTCGTGTCATGAGAAGTATCAATGTATCCAAAGTGCCTTCTAGCACAGCTGAACCTCAGTCATCTTCAGAGAAGAAAATGGAAAATCTGGGTCCAACTGTCAATCATGAGAAGGTAACTGCAAATGGAAGCTCCGCATCACAGACTCTGGCTATGGCCACTGCAGTTGACAGCAATTCTGTTGAGTCAGCATCTGGTTCTAAGGTTCCAAAAGAGAACTTGACGAAACCTTTGGAGGCTGTATGTGAATTGCCTTCTGTTGGCACCGTAAATGAGAGACCTGAAGAACATTCTCAAATGACTGAATCATCTAATCATGAAGAAAGAAAAGATCCCACATCAACATCAGAACCTGCTGATACATCAGATAACACAATCTGCAAGAGGGCAGATCATTTTCAGCCTTCAGATAACTCTCAAGATATCCAAACAGGGCAGCAAAACTGTGCTGAAGTCCCTTCAAATAATTGCCATGTTGAAAGTTCCGGAGTTAAAGATATGGAGAAAGATTGTTCGAAAGGAGATATTGACTGCATTAAACAGATTAATCAAAGTGAACAAGATGCTGTAGCTGCACAAGTTAATCCTTCTGGAAATTCTGGAGCTAATACTGAGATTTCAAGGCATCTGGAGTTTTCTTCTGATGGTTTGCGTGCTGTGGAATGGGCTGGTGACATACTTCAAGTTGTGGATGGGAAAAAATTTTACCAGTCTTGTTGCATTGATGGCATAACTTATAAAGTTCACGATCATGCTCTTGTTCATTCTGGCCAGGATAAACTGATACCATCTAAGCTTCAGGTGAGCATGTTCGAAAAAATTTATATTGAGATTACTGATTCCAGTGTCCTGTAAAAAACAAACTTATAATTTTGGATCTTCGCTGCAGGCAATGTGGGAGGATGCTAAAACAGGGTCAAAGTGGGTGGTTGTCAAAAGGTGCTACTTTCCTAGTAATTTACCGGAGGGTGCTGCACATCCATGTCCTCCTGAAATCAGTGAGGTAATCCTTCATGCATGTTTACTCCGACTGTTCTCTTACTATTGTTGTATCTGTTGTCTATACATGATGACTGTCATAGTAGCAAGTAAAATCTGGTGGTTTGCTAATTGTTGCTTCTGTTATTCTCTGTAGGTTTATGAATCTAATAACGATAGCACTGTAATGGCAAGCTCGATCCAGTGCCCTTGTGAAGTTCTTCCCGCAGATAAATTCAAAGAAGAAAGTGAAAGACGAAGTCAGTTAGGAATTGAAGCAAATGAAAGATCAAAGGCAATTTTCTTATGCAGGTATGTCTTTTCGATCGATAAATTTAGCATGTGTTAAGCACACAACAGATCGGATTTCGACTAATGATGGAACTATTCATTCTGCAGATGGCTTTATGATGAATTCAATGGAAGTTTTCAGTCTATATCAAGTTAATACAATTCTGCACCCACTATACCCACCATGCCATGACTTGTTTGCGTGGCACATTATATCCGCTACTCAGATTGGGTAAATATAGTAACAACATCTTGATTTTGTTTTCGATTTTCTAATATTACCCTGAACCATTTTTTTTCCTGATAAATTTTCCGGAATTGTAACCTTTTGTGTTGAATACAGGTATAAAAAAGGTTTGCAGCTTGGACCTGTTGTACACATCTGAGGATCATTATTACTTGCTATTTTGCCTTGTATTGTACATGTAGGCATAGTCCTAGAACTAGTTTGTGTATCATAGTTTGGTTAGCAATTTAAGTCGATTTCTTAGTGCCTTTTCTAATTTGTTTCAACTATTATAAAGAGCCTGTTTCAACTTTTTAGAACATTTTCCCACATTTTCTTTTATATGAAATCATTTTTGGGTGTATGTGACCAAATGCTTAAATTAAAATCTCAAATTGATTAGACTTGTTTATGGATTAAACTATTTATTCGGCTCAGAAATTTGATCCTAGTTTTGTTTTTGGAAATAAAAACTGATATTAGAAAAGACAATTTTTTAATACTATTTTTATTAATTGAGCAATAAAATGGACATGTGAATTTGATGCAACCATGGTAATTTGGTAATTTTATTTTACCATTGATTAGATTAAGGGTATCATTGAGTAGAGTCGTTTAAATGGTGGTAATTTTAGCCTCTAACTTGACTTAAGATTCTGTATTCGGTTCGAGCTTAATTTGAACATTAATTTTAAATTTGAATTTAGTTTGAGATATCATTAAACTATTTAAGCTCGAATTCAATTAAGTTTATTTATTAATTTTATACTCAAATTCGAATTAAATTTGATTAAATTTATCCAAATTCAAGTTTAATCTCATTTATAATTAAATTCTTTTTATGAATATAAATATGTAATTTTATAATATAAAAATATTAAGATAAAAGCTTAATTAAATTTGCAAGTGGAATCACTTGAATATCATTTGATGGATAATAGTTCAAGCTAAAATTCAAGTAAAATATTTTCATAAATATTTCTAAAGATTAGAGTTCAATCACTGACAATTTCAATTATAGAAAAAATTGTATAAGTTATTGAAATAATATTTTATATAAAATTTATAAATTCAATGATAGACTTTTTTAATTTATTTTAATATTCTTTTGAGAATTTAATATTATTTTATTATAATTATTTTGTCAAATTCAATATTAAACCCTTTTTCCTAACTGATATTATACAAATTTTAAATTGACAATCGCCTTTGGTTTTAGTATTGAAGGATTACATTTTATCCAAAATTTAACTATTAAAACCATTAAATTATTACACTTTATTTAAACAAGACTTTAAACTATTTTTTGGTTAAATAAACCTTTGATTTATGAAATTTACTCATAAAAGTCTTTAATTTTTAATATCTAATCTTTTATTAATGAAAAAGAAATTATTTACACTTTGAAATCAACATGAAATTTAAAACAGTACTCAAAATTTTCAAATACATAATTAAAGGTGTAGCGTAATTAAACACTTTCAAAAGGATTTTAAAAATATATTTTATTTTACTTGTAAAAACATTATTTTATTTTATTTCTTAAACTATTTCAATTAAATTCACATCAAAATGCAAATCAATTTAAAATTTAAAAATAATTTTAGTTTAAGACTTTCATATTAATTTTAACTCAATGGTATGGATTTTTTCTAACTTAAGCACATCCTTTAATTATTTTGCTAAATTTGGAAAAAAATTGTTAATTGGTTAAATAGGTCAATTTTTCAAAAATTTAGAGAAATAAACAATTTTTGAAGAGAGAACGTGAAAGTTCATCCAACTGGATGAGCTTTCTACGGTCATATCAAGAAAAATGCGCCTAGTTGAAAAGAAAACGTATCTAGCTGGACGCACTTTTCCTAACATGTTAATAAAAAATTTGCCTAGCTAAACAAGTTTTTCTGCCAACTATCTAGAAAGTGCATTCAATTAGACAGACTTTCACACACTTTTTAAAAAAATATATTTTTCTAAATTTTCAAAAAAATAGATGTATTTGGTCAGTTAACTTTTTTTTTTGACACATGATTAATTTAACTTTATTATCTATCGTATTAACCGCCCACGTGGCAATTATATACAATTAGTTCTCAAAGGAGCCTACGTGGCAGATTCTGGGAATTCCAAGTCATTGGGTCCAGAAAAGAAGAGTTTTTTCGTGTTCTTCAGTCTTCAGTTTCTGTTTGTTTCCTAAGAATCGGTAGAAGCCGACAATTTGATCCTTCATTCTCCTCTTCAATTTTTCATTTTATGTTTTATTCCTTTTTTTTTTCACATCAATTCGATCGTTCACCGTTTATGAGTTTTGCATTCAAAGGAGGTTTAAAACTTTTCAGATTCGGAACTGTAAGCTCCCCATTTCTCCTTTCTTCCTTATAACTATGGCAGTAGATTTGCATGGATATTTTTCCCATTGTTAACATTTTTGTTTTTATTTTTTCACATTCCCATTTTGTTATGGAGAATGTCAAATTTAAGTATTACAGTTTTGGGTTCCTTTAGATGTACGAAAAAATACAGATAGAACAAAGAATGCAAATTTAAAATTTCTTTTTTAAGAAGGAAATTTTTTTTTAGGGTAAAAATTATATGTTCTAAAGAGGAAATCTAACAAATAATCGAAAATTAAAAAATTGCGTGATAGCATTGACTAAAATTTCATCATTTGCTTGAATTTCTTTGTTTGTGATAAGAAGAAACTGTTCTATTGGTGCAGGGAGGGGTGTGTTTATGTTGTCTCAAAGTTTATTAGATTAGCGGTACAATAATAAGAGCAATGCAAAAGGATCATGGTTCTAGTGCACCATCTACGCCTACTTCCGCCCGACTTCGGCACCGGCGACGTTCCAATGAGGTCTGTATTATTTACACGTACATAATATAATTCAAGTGTTCTTGGGCAGTTGATTTTTATTTTTATTTTGGTATAATTAAAGTATTTTTCGCGGTGCTTTTGGGTTTGTGGTTGCGCCTCCCAACATCTCGTCTCGAAATTGAGTTCTTTACTGATAGTGCATTGATCATTGCACCCAACACTTATTGTTGATTCTTTAAGACCTTGATCTCGATTTCGATATTTAGAGAGTATGTTACTCACATACCCGTGTCCAAATATATGTAGTTGTTTAATAGGTTTACTCCTTTTTTGCAACTTGCCTTTTATAGTTCGATTTGGACGTGCTCACTTGATATGCCGTTTGTTCTGTTAAGTGATGAGATCCCTTTTTTCTTTTTTTCCTTTTTATCATCAAATGGTGAAAGTGCGCTTGTGTTCTTTGATGTCAGTTTAATTTTGAGATGAGCAAAACAAATGGGAATCATTTGCTTATCAATGATCACGACAAATATAAATCAATGTGGATTCGTGCGTGTTCATCTCTGTGGATGCTGGGGGGCTTCCTTTTGATTATCTATTTGGGGCACCTTTATATTTTGGCAATGGTGGTTGTTATCCAAATATTCATGGCAAGTGAACTCTTTAATCTACTCAGAAGAGCTCATGAAGATAAACGCTTGCCGGGGTTTAGGATCTTGAATTGGTAAAAGTACTTACAATGCAAATTCGATATTGTGGTATAGCACCTCAGATGGATTGATATTCTGGTGGAACTTTATGTCCTTGTAGGCACTTTTACTTCACAGCTATGCTGTTTGTATATGGTCGCATTCTCAGTCACCAGCTCGTGAACACAGTAACTTCGGATAAAATTTTCTACAAGCTTGTTAGTAAGCTCATCAAGTATCAGATGGTTATTTGTTATTTCTTATACATAGCAGGTTCGTAATTATATTGCTTTTGAAAATAAGCGAGGGATACACACATTCTTTTTACATATAAGCCCATGAACAAATATTTAATCTTAATCGTCCTGCATTCATTGCTTTTTCTCAATTATGATGGGGTCGATTAACTTGTTCGGTTGTCTAGAACATTAAGTTCCATGTTAGTTTATTATTATTTTTGTTCTGGAATTCGAGTTGGCTCACAATAATATTAAGTAGTTTTTATCTGCATTCCCTTATTAGTCCAATATTGATTCGTATTCAGGTGTCATGTGGTTCATTCTTACACTAAAGAAGAAGATGTATAAATATCAATTCGGGCAGTTTGCATGGACACACATGATTCTCATCGTTGTCTTCACTCAGTCTGCATTTACCGTAGCCAACATTTTCGAAGGCATCTTCTGGTAACATGCGAGCCTAAGTAGTTAGTCTTTAGCAGCTTTGTTACTTTTTATTTATTATGGTCCGATAAATAACATTAAATTGTTTTTATCATTTACTCTTTTCCTGATACTGAAATCGAAACAAGTCTTGGATTTATGCAGGTTCCTTCTCCCGGCATCACTAATTGCTGTCAATGATGTTGCTGCTTATTTCTTTGGTTTCTTTTTTGGTAAAACTCCTTTGATCAAGCTATCTCCTAAGAAAACATGGGAGGGTTTTATCGGTGCATCAGTTGTGACAACAATCTCGGCATTTGTGGTAAGAAAATTTACACTGTGCTTGACTCGGTCTTCAACTTTTTTCCTTTCGGGATAGACTTGAAACTATAGAGATGCCTTATTCATGTTTCTTTTGTGCCATCACTATTAGTTTGATTCTGCGAGGTGATTGTTTCTAATACTTTGATCACCGCGGGTAACCAGTATGCATGATCGTGAACATAATTTCTTTGCATCTTTTTATGCAGCTTGCAAATGTCTTTGGTCATTTTCAGTGGCTGACATGTCCAAGAAAGGTAACTCATTCTGCAATGCATTCACCTTTTAAAAAAAAGTGATGCTATTCTGATAATGCTCATATGACTGAAAAGTCTGAAATGCATGCAGGATTTATCAACTGGTTGGCTTCTATGCGATCCTGGTCCACTTTTTAAGCCAGAGTATTATCCTTTGCCCGGATGGCTTTCTCGATGGGTGGTGAGGGATTGAGAAATGGGAGAATTTTATTCAATTTGAACTCTGCTCTATAAATATCTCTTACTCGGCATTTGCTAGCTTTATTTATATATTAATCTGTCCAGCAAAATACGATCAGTTCTGTATTTTACACTTTTACTAATATGTTGCAGCTGCCATGGAAAGAAGTAGCAATTTTACCAGTTCAGTGGCATGCTCTATGCCTAAGCTTATTTGCGTCGAGTATTGCTCCATTTGGAGGCTTCTTTGCAAGTGGTTTCAAGAGAGCTTTTAAGATTAAGGTACACCTTTTTGTTTGTTATTCCTCTGTTTGAGATCGTAAAAAACCGAACATTCATGAACTTTGTCATATCCATTCTGATCTCCTTGACCAACCCTTTCTCGGGTGACACAGGATTTTGGCGATAGTATACCCGGACATGGAGGATTTACTGACAGAATGGACTGCCAGGCAAGCAACTAGTTGTATGACATATTTTTCAGTGAACAGCTATAGTGTTTTATCTTTTCATGTAAAGCTCGATTCGAGAACTACTTTTTATCTGTTTATCTGTTTCCAGATGGTAATGGCTGTTTTTGCATACATCTATCATCAGTCATTTGTTGTTCCCCAAGATTATACTGTCGAGATGATTATAAACGAGGTAACCGCATCGATCTTCTCATCATTTCTTTTAAGTTTGGGAAACACAACTGAATACGATTTTATTTGTTTGTTTGTTTTCGTAGATATTACGCAGCCTTACTTTGGAGGAGCAGCAAATTCTATATACCAAGTTAGGTCAAATATTGCAGAAGAGAATGGTTGAACTATATTGAACAAAGTTCTTACACAAATGCACTTCGATTTCCTGCCTTTTTCATTTTTCGAATTTTTTTGGATTGAAGGAGAATAGTTTACATTTTTTCTCCCTCGGGTGATTGCCAGTCGGACTTGATAACGATCTTTGGAGGTCTCTTGTATGATCCACACGAACGTAGCACGAAGGACTCGGTTTCTGACGAAGTAGACAGAGGTTTCAGCTGTTAGTGAACTTAGTTTTATGGCACCAAAGATTAGAATGATCTCTATTAATGTTCATAATGCAAATTGAGTGATGAGAAAAGTGGAACATAAAAACAGATATTTGGTTGGAACTTTTGCATTTTGGACTCTCTAACTTGTCTTCAAGATTTGACATAGATTTTTACTCTTAGTACTTTTTTATGTTTGTATTAGGTTTGGATTATACTAGATCTAAACAAGTTCAATTATGGTTTTATATCAAAGTGATTATCTAATTTTTAAAAATAAATTTTATATATTATATTTTTTAAGTCGTGAAAATATGGTTGAAAATTTTATTAAATTTTAAAGCTTGAAAAATAATTTTAAGATTACTTTTAAGTGTTTTTAGGTTAGGTAAGCTGCAGTATTTGAAATTTACTGTAGAAAAACACAGAAGTATAAAGATGCGGTACTAAGAAGTTAGTATGTAAAAAGGCATATATGTGTAACACCTCCTCAAGACGTACCACACCTTTTAATCCAAGTATCGAGTCCTACTCGAGAGGTATCGCACCTTTTTCAAGAGAGACCGAGTACATGTGACGAGGCTTTTGAAGTTCAAATTTTAAAATTTATCCTAAACTGTCATAAATGTTTGTAAAACTCATCCTTTGATATAAATATAATATGAATATCTAAATATAGAAATTAAGAGAAAAATTTTCAATTATTTATTTTCTTCATCTTACTGAAATATTTTTCTCAATTTCAAATCCACAAAAGCGTAAAAAATTTAGTTAAGCCGTAAACAAGGCCTAAAATTTGATTTTGTGTTCCTAAATCATTTTTTCCATAAATTATGTTTAATAAATTTACATGAATATTCTTTTTGTTGACAAAATAAATGTTCTGAGTTTTAAATATTCAAATTTGAGATTCATAATGTGTAGTTTTAATACGTGTGTTCTTCGTTTATGATATCTAAATTGTAAATGTTTTTGCAATAATTTAATTTTACTTGAACAATCTGTATGGTATTATTCCAATGATAAAAATTTAATTTGAAACTTAATTTTAATCCTTTATGATTTTAATAATTTCTTTTTGCCAGAAAATCAATTATGTTTAGAAAATTTGTAATTTGAATATTTAAATTTTCTTCTAAATGATAGCAGGAAAATTTATTTGGATTGAAAGTTATTAAGATTTGCGGATGCAGAAAGATTCATAGTAAAATTGAAAGGAAATGCATTTATAGATCATAGAATCAAAGACCCATTTTTTCTTTTGAGGGATTGAATTAGACAAATTGTTTTATACAAGAAAGAAAGATCAGATAATCAGACTGAGATATGAAAATCGAAAACCCTAAATTCATGATCATATTTCTAAAACAACAATGATCTTTATCATTTGATAAATAGCGAAGGGAAATCGTACTATTTCATCTTAAATCATAAGGATTTGATAAATTGATCGTTACCGCTGATCAGAGACATAAGGTGAGATCATCGACTTCATCCAACGGTGGAAAATTGAGATCGAAAGGCAAGATTTTCCGACGCGAAGACGACACGTTATCGTCATCCCCGTCATCGACGACCGACGACGACGAATCACAGTCACTACGACAATCCTCCGGCGCCATCCGCGGCATCTTGGGATGGTATTTCCTTGTCGAAACCGCCTCGAAATCTGATGGTTTTCGCGGTGGTTGGGTAGGTCTCGGACCACTAAACGACTCCACCGTGCTACTCATGCTACTCCTCGCCGGTCTCTGCGGGTTCACTTCCGGATCTTCATAATAGCCGCCCGTCTGATGAAACCGGTGGCCGTCGGCGATAAATCCTTCGTTGTTCCGACGATGATGACGATCTATTCCGAAAGCAGGGAAATCGGAGGAATTAAAAGGGAAATTCGTTTTCGCTTTGTTTCCACGGAAGGTAATCGCCGCCGCATCATAGGCTCGAGCAGCTTCTTCGGCCGAATCGAAGGTCCCTAGCCAAACCCTAGTTTTTTTCAAGGGATCTCTAATCTCCGCTGCAAATCTTCCCCATGGTCTTTTCCTAACACCTCTGTACCTTAGTTCTTTGACCGATCCGTTGGCTTCTACCGCCGGTTTCATCGCTGCATCGGCAGCCGCGGCGGCTCCTCTTCCTTTCCTCATCGGAAATAATCGGAAGTTAAATCTTCAACCAATTCTCTCAAAAAGGTAATGAAAAATCAGATCTTTTAAATTTCAAAGATTGAAAGAAAAGCAAAATTGTTATATCAATACAAAAGGGTTTGATGAAGAAGATTAGAGATTTTAAAAATTATATAGATCAAAAAAGTAAACTCATCAGATCGATAGGCCCATATTTAATATATTTAAGAAACTGAAAAAAAAGGATTAAAATGAAAAAAATAAAATAAAAATAAAAATAAAAAATGGAAGAGGGAAGGAAGAAGGGATGGCATAATCTTCTCTTTTACACAAATTATATTAATTTCAGTATGGTTTTTTTTAAATTCTTGATTTAAAAAAAAGAATTTTACTTTGTTTATTTATTTATTAGATTAGGATTGTGTTTTATTTCAGGCATTCTAAATAGGTATAGTTCATATTTTGATTATTTTAATTTTCTTGATTAATTTGGCCACTTAAAAAAAGTTGATCAAATCAGTCATTCTAAAGGTAATTTATCTATATATGCCCAAAAAAATAATTAAATCAAGTAACCATGTCATTTTGCTGAAATTTTGTCAATCTATTATTTTTTGGAGAGAGAAAAGAAAACGTGTGACGCGTTTTCTTTGATAGATCAGTTAAACTGCGTTCTGCCCAATGGTAACATTTGCCAATGGGCAAAAATCCCAACGACTATGGAACTCAAACAACCAATTCAATTTTTTTCAATTCAACTCTCAACTCACAATTTTCACAATTTGATTCTCAATTTCTTGTTTTCGATTTGTTATTCTCAATTTTCAATTCTCGGGTTTTTATTTTAAATTCCAAATTCTAAAATATTTTTTTTAAATAAAAATGGTCTAAATCCCTTTGTTTTATTTTAAACAAAACAATTTTTAGAAAAGAAAACGCGTCTTACAGGGCGTGTGTTCATTGGTCTGCCAGAGAAAACGCATCACGTAGGACGTGCTTTTAGGAAAGAGAAGAAAACGCGTCCTACATGCACACTTTCTCTACCAGATCAAAGAAAATGCGCCCTGTGTGACACATTTTATTTTTTCTTTCCAAAAACAACATAGATCGATAAATTTTAAAAAGATTTAGTTTCTCAAATAATTTTTTCCAGCATATTTACATAAATTTCCCCACTCTAAAATTAGAATAAACTATTCGATTAGTCACCTTAAATAGGAGTCATTCTTATTTCGGTCACCCAAAAAATCATGTGAAAATGCACGATTAGTCTTCTATTACCATTTTAACGGTGGAGTGACTAATTTGATTAATTTTTTTTTTAGGTTATCAAATTAACAAAAAAAAATTGGGTGATCAAAATAAGAACAACCCCTATTTTGAGAGACTACGGGATAGTTTACCCTTATGTACTTAAAAAATTGCTTAATGATAAATGCAACCTTTAATATTTACATTTTTTGTCAATTTGACCATTATTCTTTTTTGAGCTAAATTTGACTATCAATCTTTCAAAAATAGTTGAATTGTTTTTTTTAATGATAATACTAACTAAAATATTAAAATTTTAAACATAGTGATTTGCACGACAATCCATATGTACTTTATTTTTTATTTTTATTAACTTTTATAGTTGTTTTAATTTTGAATATTTTATATTTTTAAAATTACTTGCCGATGTGGCATATAATACAAATAATATCATGACAATATGAGGTACATGTGGATCATTATACTGATTACAACACCAATATTGTTAAAAAATTTAATGTTTTAGTTAGCATTTACATTAAAAAAATATTTGACTCTTTTTGACGCAATGCCTAGAACTATCCATAGCCCCCAGCTCATAAATGGGAGGATAATGCTCTTCGCATTCGAACCCACGTCCTCTTCCATTGATAACAATACCTATATCAATCAAGTGAAGACTGAATCGACTAACAACTGGATTTTTTAACATTAAAATAATCTTCACATTAAATTACTTAAATAAATAATATTAATAAATTGAATCCTCTCAAAACAATTTTCAATTTTCATTATATTTACAATTTTGTTTAGATTAAAATTTAAATATAGTTTTGTATTTACATTTCCTTATCAAAATATATATACAAATTTTTATTTTACAAGGAATTAACCAAAAAGTAAAAAGTAACCGAGAAGAAAAAATGGTAAAAGTATCATGGAGTCAAGTTGTTTTTTTGTTCTTTTACTAAAAAAATAAATAGATTAGTCTCTATATATTAGATCAAAGAGCAAATGAGCCATTTCTGTTAAAAATTTCACCATTTGTACTGTTAAAAAATGATATGAATGATGGAATAACCAAATAGTAACTCATGATGTGTCACGTGTACCTCATGCTGATGTATATGAATGAATTTTTAACAGAAGAATCGGTTTGCTCTTTGATCAAACGTACAAGGATTAATTTGTTTAGTTTTTTAAGTAAATGGGCCAAAATGCAACCAACTCCTAATACAAGAGCATTCATGCTAATTTTATTAACACAAGTCTCAATGGGTCAAAAAAGGTAAAAGTGTTATCGAGACCCCTAGACTAAAAGTCAGATTACATTTGACTCATTTTACTCAAAAAATGGGTAAATTAATCCATGTATATTAGATTAAAAATCAAATTGGTCTTTTCTATTAAAAATTTCATCGACTTCTACTGTTAAAAACTAGCTTGACTGACAAAATAACCAAATAGTTACACGTGGCATGCCACGTGTATCTCATTCATACATATAATAACTAGTTTTTAATAGTAAAAATAGATAAAATTTTTAACAAAAAGATTTATTTACTCTTTAGTCTAATATATAAAATAAAATAGATAAAATATAATTTGACTCTGATATAAATTAAGATTATGGTCAAGAATGTAAATTAATATGCTATTTCTTATTCTCCACTAACAAAAATATTGTAAAATTTGAAAACTATAATATATTTTCTGTAAAAAATCTATCCCACATCACCTAAATCTTTTAATTTTTTTTGTTTATAAACGATATTGATTTATTAAATTTAAAGGAATTAATGAAAAGAAAAGTTTGTGTATACAATAATGGGATTTTGTATGTTTAGTATAATGTAAATGGATAGATTCTTTTTGCACGTTTCTCAACTATTTTATTTTGGTCAAATTCGCTATTAGACTCAATATTTTACATAAATTATGGATTTAATATTTATACTTTAATTTGATCAATTTTAATCTTGCAATTTTGAAATAATCAATTCTAATCTCTATACTTTTTAATTTTTGAACTTTAGTCCTGGTTAAACGGTAATAATTAAATATGTTCGGTTAACTTCTGCTATTAGTCTTGTATTATGCCTAAAGTTATAAATTTTAGTTCATGTTTTCCAATTGGATTATTCTTGGTCGCTATATTTTTCGAATTTAGAAATTTTAGTCTCAATACAACGGCATTCATTAAATCTATTTATTAATTGGCTTTTTGTGTAGCGTGTGAAAGTAATAAGCTGAAATGACATTATACATGTGATAATATATTTGTCGCATCAAATTTATAAATAGCATAATTTAACTTAATGAATTTAGAGTAAACTACACATATGGTCACCCAACTATAAAAAAATTTTATTTTAGGCATCCAAAATAAAAAGTTTGCAATTTAAGCACTCATGTTACATAGTTCGGTCATTTTGGTCACTCTCGTTAAAATCACAAACGATAAGCTAATGTGGCAACTAAAAATTGGTATAATAATAAATTTATCCCTCAACTTTTACATATTATATCAATTTAGTCATAATTTAAAAAAAAATCCCTTGACATTTATAAATGTTCTCAATTTGATCCTAATTTCAAAATCCTCCACCCCCGTTCCTCTCCCCTGATTTCTAGTGGTGTCAGAAAATGCAGTTTTGGGACCTCATTTATGTAAACCGAATCCATAAATATTAAATAGGGATATTTACAAAGTTAGAATATAGATGAATTGAAATTCAGTTAAGCAATTTAGCCAAAATTGTGGTTAATTAAGGACTAGGGACTAAATTGTAAAAGAATAATTGCTATAGATTTTAATTAGAAAAAGGTTTGGGGATCTAGATAGAAATTATCTAAAAGATCAAAATGGTAAATAAACCAAAATTTAACATGTATTAGTGGATGGTAATGATGATAGGCAATTAGTTTAAAATTAAAAATAAATTAAGTAAATAAAACATGATTAAATATGTTCATTAAGATAAATCACGGTATAAATAAGGAAAGGTAGTGGAAAATTTTCATCACTTTCCTCATCTCCTACCGTCCATGCATAGAAACAAATAAAAAAAGATAGCTTTAAGTTCATCCAAGATTCGGACACTAAATTGGTAAGAAAACCAAGTCCTTTTTCTTGTAACTTTTATAGATTTCAGATCAGGAGAGCTTGATTTAGCTAGCCCATGTACCAAATTGATAAACTATTAAAGTTTTAAAAAGTTTTCATTTTTGAGAATTGGGTGAATTAGGTGTGAAATTGATAGGAATTAAGCTTAGATTATGAAAAGGATTAAATTGCAACGCAATTGTTAGTTTAGTACATTAAGGACCAAATTGAATAAAATGCAAAGCTACTATAAAATTTTGGTAGGAATAAAAAGTATGAGGTCCCTAATGAATATATGTGAAATCGGATTTCAATCCAAATTTTTAGATTGAAAGTTATGTTTGTCTTAAGTTTAAGAACTAAATTGAATAAATTAAAAAATATGTTTGGGTTTGTATTTGAATTCCATTTGGATGGAATTTGATATTGTGTCATTGTTGAATTATCATTCATAGCTAAAGACAACGCCGAACTGTCAAGAGGGAAAGGAAAGGCAAGAGTTGACACGAGTGACACAAGCTTTTAGTTTGTATTTCTATAATTCAAAATCAATTTAATTCTTGTATATTCATGTTATTTTGAATTATATACTATTTAGGTGAGTTGAAAATGGTCACTTGGTTTGAATTGTTATGATTGAGATTGGATATCGATATATGGACTAAATTGAATAGAATACAAAATAGCATATTTTAATGGATATACAATAATTGGTGTGAAATTGTGTTGAAACATGTTATATGATGAGTTGAAATGATGAAATATTGATGAATTGAAAATAATGATTCATGAATTGGAATATATAACTAAATTAGAAATTAGTTACCTTATTAACTATTCGGACTAGTTTGGATATAGTTGATATGTCATAGGGTTAAGATATTGATTGCAAACCATCTTTTTCAGGCAGCCTGCGATGACAGGATAATCAAATTGTGAAAGCCATCGTTGCTGGGCAACCCAGGGTGGCAGTATGTATATGTTTAGCGTCATCATTGTTGGACAACCCGGGGTGACAGATCCACATATCCGTTCTAAGTCCGTGTCTGGTTAATATTATTATAAAATATGAATTGATTAAATGGTATGTGAACTAAAATGCGAATTTCGACAGCATGTGAAAGATTATGCGAAATGAGTTGAAAATGAGCCTTAGGGGCCAGTTGAATAATAGTGAGCCAATAGGCTCAGAAATGGTTGAAATGTTGGCATAAAATTATATTTATATATATATATATATATATATGCTAATGATGGTAGATGAAATAATATATGTATGCCTATAGTTCTTAATATGGATTAGTTAAATACTATATGCAATGAATGAGAAAAGGCAAATGTAGGTGCATTCATAGTGAATTAGTGTATAAGAATGAATATATGTATACTTAAGTAGTAATAGAAGTTTTTGACATGAAATTGTATGAGAATAGGCTGTGTATTGAGTTTGAATTAGATGTATGCATCGGTTAAACTTGTGTGTTTATTGACTTGAATCATGGAAATACCACTAAGCTTTATCGTTTAGCACACAATTTGTTTTTCTATGCGCAAGTATAGGTACATCTTGAGATTACGAGAAGTGATTCCCGCATCCAATAAACGATCTTCGACACATCAATGTTTGTAAAGTTCTTTTTTTTATTAGTATTTAGGACGTACCTAGGGTTTAAGTTAGTTTTGTATCATAAATGGTCGATTTGGAAATTGGTTGATTAATGTTATCATGAGGTACCATTTTGACATATTTTGGTTTGAATATACTTGATATGTTGTTGAATTGACTGTAATTGAATGTTTAAGTGTTATTTTAGGTTATTCCAACTTGTACCAAATTGGACCTTTGGGAAATAGTCGATCACGTTGCCACGACGTCCTCTCAATATTGTGATGAGATTAAACAGAGAGTTACGTCGCCATAACATACTTTCAATGTCGCGATGAGCCAAGTCAGTTTGTTGTGTTGCAACTGCGACAAGGAACCCCCGAAGTCGCGACGTCAACCCCATACTTTGGAATCTTTACAATTTGGTTCTATTTTGATCTCAGGTTAGCAAAAGAGCTTTCGTAAGCTCATGTATGACCCGGAAATGATTATATATCGTATTATACACATGTGATACTTATATTTAAAAGTTTAATGATATGTAATTGAATATAAATGATCGTAGTTGCTTCGGCAATGAATGTGGCATCCTGTAGCTCGGATTCGACGATCGAGTCGGGTATCGGGATTTTGGTCCCTTTCCCTCCCCCACCACCGTCCCTTTCCCTCTCCCTCTCTGCTACTGCTGCTTTTGGAGACGAACATTATTTAGTTGCAATTTCAAGTATTCCATTATTTTGTTTACTACCATGTTTTTCTTTTTAAAAACCTCAACCATTTTCTTCTTTTCTTTCAAATTTCTCATACCCTACTTTATTTCCACCATCCTATAACTCTCTTATTACCTACACTTTTATTTTTGTTAAGGTTCCCATTTGGGACCAAATATAATAGTAATAACAACAATTTTTTAGATGATTTAAATGAAATCTGGGTGTAAAATCATTCCGCAAGACCAATAGAATGATTAGAGGATTGTAATTTTGTTTCATACGAGCTTTACACCAATCTAAGATTTTGGTTAGTTTAAAACACGTTACTCAATTAACACTGGAATTCTTCAAATGGGCGAAAACCCAAAAGGGATTTTGGCATACAAGTGAATTTTATTGTATATTTGTGCATTATTTTGTTTTATGATAGAATGCACTTTGATTCTAGTTGCATCCTCAAGGTACTCATTTTGTTGAGACAAAGGGTGGTATCGCCTAGTTGTATATAGTCATAGATACTATGTGCAAAGAAGGCGAATTGGACACTTTGCAAGTACGTTATTTTTTTTTTTTTTGTTTGGACAAATGAAATAGATTGGCTTATTATCGGATATTGTCCTTAATTGATGGATATAGAAATGTAGGATCATTGGATGAAAAACGTAGCATGTAAGCCTAATGTTATAATACCTTATTAAATTGCTTTTGTAAATTTCAGAGGATGCCTCAGCTTTGAGTTTTTTCATGAAATGAGAAAAAGTGGAGGGAGAGGTCTGGTAGGGGATAGGGATAGGAGATTTTTAAATTAGGATAAAATAGAGAATATTTGTAAATTTTAAGGGTTAATTTTTTAAAATTGTGACTAAATTGATATAATATGTAGAGGTTGAGGACTAAATTTGTTATGATACCAATTTTTTTATCTACCACGTCAGCTTGTCGTTTGTGATTTTAACGAAAGTAACCAAAATGATTGAACTATGTAACATGGGTGCTTAAATTGCAATTTTTTTTATTTTGAGTGCCTAAAAAAAAATAGTTGAGTGACTATCTATATAAATTTCCCAGGAATTTAATAGCTAACATTCGATCATGATTAAAAAATTTTAAAATTCTAAAATTACAAAATCTAAAAATAACAAAATTAAAGTACAAAGACTAAATTCACAATTTACGCATATTATATGTGGTAACGGCAGAGTTTAATCTTTTATTTTTGAAAGGAAAACCTGAAATAGCATAAACCAAACTAAAGTGTTTGTGTCATTCAACACAAACTGTTTTCTTGAATAAAAAACTCATGAAGGCAAAATAGCGAAGTTGTTCAAATTGAGCTGATTGGTACACAAGGCAAAACTTGGATAATCCGTCCAACGGTTGATTATAGTTTTATATTTTTTTAATAATTTATTTAATTTGAACTAGATAAATCAATCAAGTTAAAATAAATGGTTGAATTGATTCGATCGTAGATCTGATTTTATAAACATAGCCAAATAGCATAAATGAAATTAAAGTATATGTTGTATAGATAGTATAAAATAAACTAACAATTGACGTCCTAATCAAGAGATCGATGAATGAGTTGATACACAACCCGATCGATATGCATATTTGAAACGACAAAATCAAACCAATCACACAATCCATAAACCTCCCGAATGATTTGTCCCTCAATTACAAATACAACTATGGTTGGTTGGGTTTAAAGGGAAAAAAAAACTGTTTTCTTTGTTCAAGAATCATCACTGCTCTACTTTCGGAAATTTTCGAACTACAAATTTACTATCCAAAGGTACCACAACATCAAAGTCGCAATCTAAAGCTGCCTAAATTGCCAATATTTGTTGCTTCTATAGTACAATCCAACAGTAAAATCCAACACGTATATATACCAATATATAACTCAGCCAAATCCGATAACATTATCCATATACCCTATAGATATGAGAGAGTCATATAATAGAAAATTATTGCAGGGAACGAAGCAAAAGGTAAGCAGCAGAGTTGCGGGCATCTTTTGGGGTTGATTTTTCATCACCCTTGTGGCGGCGAACACCATCCTGTGTTTCAACTTCAACTGAATATACATATTTCATTCCGTGTTGGCAACGTTTAGCTTTCACTAGGCTGTAAGTAAAAAACACCAAAGCAAAGGACACAAATGATTGGATATTTTCCAGGGAAAAAAAATAAAAGAAAATATGCCAAAAAGTTCTATACCCTTTGTAAATTTAGAATTTAGTCCCTATATCTAGGTCTAACTGTTAACACGGTTAATAATATTTTATTAAATTCAGGTTCTACCAAGTGGGTCACCAATAAATTTAATCGTGTTAACAATTAAATTTATATTTTGAAATTTAGAAAGTAGAGAGACTAAATTCCTGAAAATAAAAATATAAAGACTAAAAATCCTTATATATATACGCAACCTGTAAACTGGTTGTCCCCATTTTCTCTTGCCACATGATCCATACAGCTTATTTTGTGCTCCAATAATCTCAGAAGATTCAAAATCCTTTGGCACCTTAATTTCATCTATCATTAATACCTCTTTAAATATCTGCCAATATCATCATATAAAGTGTACATTAGATGATGAACCAATCTCCATCTCCATGCATGTGGTGTTGCATACTTGCAGTCCCCACTCAGAAAGGGATAATATAGTTTTTGGTCCTTAAACTTCAGGGTCAAGAATTATATTAACCCAATTAAGAATAAACGAAAGAACTGTACCGTCCTCAGCTTGGTGAGATCAAAATTGAGATCCAAATAAACAGCACCGGCTAAAGCTTCGACAATATCAGCCAAAATATCTGGAACTGCCAAGTTTTTAAGATCATCTCCTTGTTTAACTGCCTGTACATACTTCCTAACCTTCAGCCAATAAGATATATATATCATGGGCTTAATGTATTACATTTTGATTAATTGAAATTATATAGCTCTACTGAGAGTGAATTACCCAAAATGGTGAAAATTTTAAAAAATTACTAGATTAGGTCGTGTTTTTCAAAATTTATCGGATTAGATCGATTTTGGAGAGAGAAGAAAAATGCGTCTCAACATATTTAACGAGAAAATATCTCCAGTTGGACGCGCTTTACTGTCGCATCTGCTGAAAACAATTCTAAAATTTTTATTTTCCACTAAATATAAATATCATAAAAACTTTCTAAAGAATATATAAAAATGTTAAAAATTAAAAAAAATCCTAAAATAATAATTTCCTAAACCCTAAATTTCAAAAACCATTACAAACCCTAAACAAAAATCTTTAAAAACCTCTAAACTCTAACCTTAAAAAGTTAAAAAAACCCTAAATAAATCGTGGATAGAGAAGGAAACGCGCTTTGTTGACGGAGCGAGAACGTGTGTCTAGCTAAAAGTATTTTCTTACCAAATCCGTTAAAGTTTTTTTTTTCTCTTTAAAATCAACTTAATCCAATAAATTTTGAAAAAACCAAACTATCGATAATTTTTCAAAATTTTCAAAATTTTTGAATAATTCGTATCGAATATTAAGGAGTTTGATACTCTTTAAAGCAAATTCTCGAGTACAAATTTTATTAAATTATTAAATTATGTTTTAAAACAATAAAAGGTATTAATGAAAAAAAGTGAATAAACATAGAAATAAAACTGAAAATTGGAGGAGAATTAACAGTTTCTGCTTACATTGCGGTTAAGAGCAGTGTCTTTGCTCCTGACGAACTGGTGAAGCTCATGCCTAGCCGCCACGCGCGCCAGTCTCTTGTTGCTTACACTTTTTTTCCGGAGCTGCGTAAGCTGGTGAGAGTTCAGTCGCGGCTCCAAACAGAAGAAATGGGTAGCAACAGCCAAGCCGAGCGCCGCGTCCCCAATAAACTCCAGTGTTTCGTACGACATGTCTTCGCGGCACGAAGAGTGCGTCAAGGCTTCTTTCAGGAGTCTTTTGTCTTTAAACGTGTATTTAAGGATCTTCTCCACTGGGGCGATTATCGACCGGTCCATGTTAGCGGCGGCGGTATAAATTGAGCGACAGCAACGGCAAAATATTTGTAAAAGCAAAGCTAGGAGCACCGTCGCAACCATCGCTCCGAAATTAGAGGCCGGTTTGACGTCGGCGGAGGCGCCGTCGTCGAGTTGGGTGAAGTGGTGTTCCATGGTGAAGTACAGTGATCGAATGATGAGACTTCGCTTAGAATCCAAGCAATCCCAATAATTTAGCAGAAAGTAGGTTTTGGTAGAAAATAAAGCTATTCCAAAGACAGACAGACATACCATACTTTTTTTACTTTGAAATTAGCTGCTTTTTCCTTTTCTTTTTTTTTTAAAAAAAATACAGTTGGGGTTTTATCACTTTATTTAAAAAATATTTTAAAGTAAAGCATAAATTATTTTTTTAAAATTTATATATTAGCTAGGATAATTGATAAAATAATCAGACAAATAATATATGACATGTTATGTATACTTTATACTAGTATACATGAACTAGTTTTTAACGATAAAAATTGATAAAATTTTAATAGAAAGAACAATTTGTACAAGAACTAATTTACTAATTTTTTTAATAGAAGAGTTAAAATGTAATTCAACTATTATATAAGGGTTTTATAGTACTTTTATCATTTGGAATTACTATTCATGTTCGGGGTTCATAGTTATTTACTTCAATAATATTATCTCTTAAGTTCGAATATATATTCTCCTCAAATAAATATAATATGTGTCTCATTACTACACTAACACTTACTAATAAACCTTATATTTCAATCCATAAACCTCCGGAATGATTTGTCCCTCAATTACAAATACAACTATGGTTCATTGGGTTAAAAGGGAAAAAAACTGTTTTCATGGTTCAAGAACCATCATTGCTCAACTTTCAGAAATTTTCGAACTACAAATTTACTATCCAAAGGTACCACAACATCAAAGTCGCAATCTAAAGCTGCCTAAATTGCCAATTTGCTTCTATAGTAAAATCCAATATATACCAACATGAGTACAGGAGGATATTAATTTTCCAATGGTGTATAACAATAACGGATATGTATTCATATTCGACACTCAGCCAAATTCGATAACATTATTCATATACCCTATAAATATGATCCAAGAGAGTCGTATAATAGAAAATTGTTACAGGGAACGAAGCAAAAGGTAAGCAGCAGAGTTACGGGCATCTTTTGGGTTTGATTTTTCATCACCCTCGTGGCCGCAAATACCATCGTCTGTTTCAACTTTAACTGAATATACATATTTCATTCCGTATTCGCAAAGTTCAGCTTTCACTTCGCTGTAAGTAAAAAACACCAAAGCAAAGGACACAAATGATTGGATATTTTCCAGGGAAAAAAATAAAATAAAATATGCCAAAAGTTCTTGTGCCCTTTATAAATTCAGAATTTAACTCCTATATCCAGGTCTAACTGTTAACACGGTTAAAAATATTTTGTTAAATTTAAATTCATCACAACACCATTTTTTAAATTACATTGCTATCAAGTGGGTCACTAATAAATTTAACTGTATCAACAATTAAACTTGTATTTTAAAATTTAAAAAATAAGACTAAATTCTTGAAAATATAAATACTAAAAATCTTTATATATATATATGCAAACCTGTAAACTGGATTTCCCCATTTTCTCTTGCCACATAATCCATACAGCTTATTTTGTGCTCCAATAATCTCAGAAGATTTAAAATCCTTTGGCACCTTAATTTCATCTATCACTAATACATCTTTAAATATCTGCCAATATCATCATATAAAGTGTATATTAGATGATGAACCAATCTCCATGCATGTGGTGTTGCATACTTGCAGTCCCCACTCAGAAAGGGATAATATATTTTTTGGTCCTTGAGCTTCAGGGTAAAAAAGTCTATTAACCCAATAAAGAATAAACGAAAGAACCGTACCGTCCACAGCTTGGTGAGATCAAAATTGAGATCCAAATAAACAGCACCGGCTAGAGCTTCGACAATATCAGCCAAAATACCTGGAACTGCCAAGTTTTTATGATCATCTCCTTGTTTAACTGCCCCTACATACTTCCTAACCTTCAGCCAATAAGATATATATATCATGGGCTTAATGTATTACATTTTGATTAATTGAAATTATATAGCTCTACTGAGAGTGAATTACCAAAAATGCTGAAAATTTTGAAAAATTACTAGATTAGGTCATATTTTTCAAAATTTTTCGGATTAGATCGATTTTAGAGAGAGAAGAAAAATGCGTCTTAGCATATTTGACAAGAAACTATCTCCAGTTGAACGCACTTTACTGTCACATTTGCTGAAGATAATTTTAAAATTTATATTTTCCACCAAATATAAATATCATAAAAAATTTCTAAAGAATATATAAAAATGTTAAAAATTTAAAAAATTCCTAAAATAATAATTTCTTAAACCCTAAATTTCAAAAACTATTACAAACCCTAAACAAAAATCTTTAAAAACCTCTAAACTCTAATCTTAAAAAGCTAAAAAAACCCTAAATAAATCATGGATAGAGAAGGAAAATGCATCCAATTAGCCGCGCTTTATTGATGGAGCGAGAACGCATGTCAAGCTAAAAGTCTTTTCTAACCAAATCCGTTGAAGTTTTCTTTTCTCTATTTAAAATCAACTTAATCCAATAAATTTTGAAAAAACCAAACTAATTGGATAATTTTTCAAAATTTTCAAAATTTTTGAATAATTCGTATCGAATATTAAGGAGTTTAATACTCATTAAAGCAAATTATCGAGTACAAATTTTATTAAATTATTAAATTATGTTTTAAAACAATAAAAGGTATTAATACAAAAAAAAGGTGAATAAACATATAAATAAAACTGAAAATTGGAGGAGAATTAACAGTTTCTGCTTACAATGAGGTCAAGAGGAGCAGTGTCTTTCCTCCTGACGAAGCGGTTAAGCCCATGCCTAGCTGCCACGTGCGCCAGTCTCTTGTTGCTTACACTTTTTTTCCGGAGCCGCGTAAGCTGGTCAGAGTTCAGTCGCGGCTCCAAACGGAAGAAATGGGTAGCAACAGCCAAGCCGAGCACCGCGTCCCCAATGAACTCTAGTATTTCGTACGACATGTCTTCGCGGCACGAAGAGTGCGTCAAGGCTTCTTCCAGGAGTCTTTTGTCTTTAAACTTGTATTTAAGGATCTTCTCCACGGCGGCGATTATCGACCGGTCCATGTTAGCGGCGGCGGAAGAAGAAGAAAACTTGTATTTCTTGACATGATTACGGTAAATTGAGCGACAGCAACGGCAAAATATTTGTAAAAGCAAAGCTAGGAGCACCGTCGCAACCGCCGCTCCGAAATTAGACGCCGGTTTGCCGTCGGCGGAGGCGCCGTCGTCGAGTTGGGTGAAGTGGTGTTCCATGGTGAAGTACAGTGATCGAATAATGAGACTTCGCTTACAATCCAAGCAATCCCAATAATTTAGCAGAAAGTAGGTTTTGGTAGAAAATAAAAGCTATTCCAAAGACAGACACACCATACTTTTTTGACATTGAAATTAGCTGCTTTTTTTTTTCTTTTTTCTTTTAACTACAGTTGGGGTTTTATCACTTTATTTTAAAAATATTTTAAATTAAAGTGTGAATTAATTTTTAAAAATTTATTTATTTTTATGGTTTAAAGCTGGTATAATTGATAGAATAACTAGATAAATAATATATAGCGTGTCATGTGTACTTTATAATAGTGTACATGAACTAATTTTTACCGTAAAATTGATAATTTTTTAATAGAAAGAACAATTTGTATAAGAAATAATTTTTTATTTTTTCAATAGAAGAGTTAAAATGCAATTCAACTCTTATATAAGGGTCTTCATGGTGCTTTTACCATTCGAAATTACTATTCATGTTCGGGGTTCATAGTTATTTACTTCAACAATATTATCTCCTAAGTTCGAATCTATATTCTCCTCAAAAGAATGTAATATGTCTTATTACTACACCAACACTTACTAATAAACCTTATATATCAATTAATTTGATGAAACCAAAATACAATTTTAATTAATTTAATTTGATTTTTATATGAATAATGCATCTTATCCTATATTGATAAAAGGAAACTATTGGTTGGAATTAGAGAGCACTTTTTTTAGTCGAAAAAATTAATACCCTAAATCATAATACAAATAATTTTATCTCATTATTACGTATCAAATACTGAATTTACATTTTAACTCGAACTAATACAAGAGGCGAAGAACAATTAAAAATAATCACTATGGACCTCTAATACATCCTTGCTTATTAAACAGTACATTAATTAGTTTATAAATTCAAAGCACAACAGCGACCCAACATTTCAAACCTTCAAATTTTATAAACTCAGTAATATTCTCACTGATTAATCACTAATTCCGAGCAGCAACCTTAGCTCAGGCCTAGCTCTCAAGACAGGTATAAGCTTCATAGCAAATTCTATAAGCTTTTCAACTTCAGGAAAAATAGTCTTCACGACTGCATGAGAAAAGAAGCTATCAGCCCAACGAAGCAACGACGGGGTGTTGGTTTCATTGAGCAGCTTGACCCCATTAAGCTTCTCTATGATCCCAATCCAGACCAAGAAGGGACCCAATGCAATGTCCATGTACCCAAGATTTTCCCCACCGAACAAAGCTTTCCCTTTGCTCAACTTTGTCGAGGCTGCTTCTTCCAAATGCACCAGCCCCTGTTCCAGTTCGGCTATTGCTGCGTTTTTTGTATCTTTTGACTTAGCTGCCAATGCTATTATCAAGGCGGGGACGAGCTATAACAAATGTATAAAAAATTAATATAAATATTAAATATGATTGTGATTAAAACAATAAAATTGATATAGTAAAAGGTATGATGTTTTGGGTTTCAACCTTATAATTTTTATCATATGTATATATATATATATATATTTAGATTTATCAATCTATAAAATGATATAAATACTATCAAATAATATTTGTTACTTTGTATAAGAAATGGGCTTTTGGTAATTTTACAATTGAGTTAAACTCGGTTAATATGAGACATCAACTCAATCAAACACATTAGATAAAAAAGTCATAGATAAGTCACTAACGGTAAAAGTATCATAGTGGCCCATGTACTAAGAGTCAAATTACATTTTACTCTCTCTACTAAAAAAATAGAAGAATTAATCCATGTATATTAAATCAGAGAGTAAACTAATCCTTCTATGAAAATTTTTATGCATTTATGCTGTTAAAAATCGGTTTGTATATGTCAGCATGAGGAACACTTGGCATGTCATATGTTATATACCACATGTCATTATATCTAGTTATTTCAATTTGCTCATTAATCTAATATACAAAGATTAATTTGCTTATTTTTTTGTGCAAAATACAATCCAAGTAATAGTACATAGATCTTCATGGTACTTTTATTTTCGTTAATAGAAAAAGTTAACCACAAGTTTTCATAGGTATTAAAATAATTTGTCATAACATAAAAATAATTAGTACAAATTTAAACTTGAAATTAAAATATGAGTAAATTTATAATAAAAGTAAAAAAAAAACTTCCAACCCTTTTTTGAAAAAAAGTTATGAGCAAATAAAATTAATTTATTGTTAACTCATGTCATGGAAAAAAAATTCCCACCAAACTTAGCATAAATTCATTGAAGACACACCATCTAAGATCATCAATGTAACATAAACAAACCTTGTCATCAAAATAAGCAACCCAAAATCGAGAATCAGCTCGTTGAGCGGCATCAGAAGGAAGAATGGAAGGGGCATTAGGCCAAACTTCATCGATGTATTGAACAATGATTTGAGACTCAAGGATGGTGTTACCATCATGAAACAGGACTGGGATTTTCTTATAAATAGGGTTGGATTTAAGAACCAACTCACTTTTGGGTCCCAATAAATCTACCTCAATGAACTCGTAGTTTATAGATTTGAGGTGAAGAGCGATTCTCACCCTCAACATAAAGGGGCTTGGCCATGCACCTAAAAGCTTCACCTCACTCTTTTCCATTAATGTTCTTTCCTCTCTCTAAAACAAAAAAACTACGTAGAAACCAGTAATAAAACTGCCTCACAAGGAACGTGAACGTAATGTATATATAGATGAGGGTCTCTGACTTTTGATGAAGATTGCTAGAAGCATATAAAATTTCAAATGAGGGGAAAAGTATTTCATATATATTTCAAACTAGGGAAAAATATTAATTTTGTCATTTTGTAATTTTATGAGATATATTTGATTAAACGATATCTTGATAGTTTCTTGTTAAAAGATTGGTAGAACCATACAAAATTTCAAATGAGGGGAAAAATATTGCATAGATATTTCAGTTTAGGGGAAAATATTAATTTTGTCATTGTTGGAAAAAGATTTGTTAGTTTTATGAGATATATCTAATATTAATTTAAAAGTTTGATATAATATTCTTAAAAGACGTAATATGTTTACTCGACTCATTATAAATTAAAAGAACTTGAATTGTGTGAATAAGGCCTTGGTTCAGTTAGCGAAGGCAGACGCTTTGAGTTCTAATGATAGGGAATTTATTAAATTTCATTTACCAAAGTTGTCAATTCTCAAGTTTGAGAAATTATCTGACTTGTAACGACTTTTTGGATGGGATCCAAACATTTCTTGGTTAAGATATCTTCATGGCGTTCGAAAATCTATCTCTTAGCTTAAAAACGCACTCTGAATCACTCGATTTTAAGTTCGAGAGCTCAAGTTATAACCATTTTAATAAAGACTGCAGGAACAAAATTTCTAAATGAGATTATGAAAGGAATTACGAGTTTAATTCAAGTTTAAATTATATTAGGTTCGGATTCTAAGCTTAATTTTTATCATCATATGTGAGTTTTAGTACAGTTTGTTTGCTTTAGTCTAAATTTACAAATTCTTATTCCGTTATGTTGTAATGATTTAAATTTAAATTTAATTTGTGATTCCTCCAAAAATACATATTTGTGGTTGTTATAGTTTTACATGTAATACTTTGAAAAAATTTGAATTTTTGCATTCAATCTAATCAATAGCATATTCACAAATTAAATGACATAGATTCACATGTGACTTGAAAACACTGCATTTTACTTTTCTAAAAATAAAAAAGTCACATCATTTAATTAAATTTATATCATGAAATTAATTTTTTTCCTATTTGTTACAAAAATGATAATTTTTAATTTAGTTGACATAGTTGTTATTACAATATTTAAAAATACGGGTTTAAGTGAGTTTAAAACATATTATCCTTTGTTTTAAGGGTTCGGATGGGTTATCAATAGTTATAGGAATTCTGTAAAAATTAAAATTTTATCACATTCGTATGCATGTGTAAACTACATATTTAAAACACAAATGTTTGTTAAAAAGTAACATACAATAAATAATGAAATGTATGGTGTGAAACTAATTATACAATTAATGTAGGTAATAAATTGCATATATTAAAATAAAATGTATAAAATACATTAAAATAAAGCTTTAGGTTAGTGATAAATTTAATATTTTACAAATCTAATTAGTGCATATTTTAATCGGTTTTGTTAATATGAAAAGGCTAAAATACTTTTGAATAATATTTTTAAATTATTGGGCATTTCCGTAATTTTCGATTGAATTGGTGACCGGTTGAAGGTGACACGAACTCGTTAGTAGCTTAATAAATAATATAGTATGATCCTAAAATCTATAATTTTAGACACCAATAAAATAGCGTGACAACCTTAATTTTAAATACATCCAAAGCTTATTATACACTTATTTACATCTAATAACTTCTCCAATTTAATTAAATTAAGTATAATTAAAATTTTGAAAAAAACATAAACAAACAATTTTCTTTATTTTGTAATTTTTCTTTTCTTTTTCCTTTTGAATTCTAATTGTCTTTTATTTATTTTATGAGAGAATATTTTATACAAACTATCAGTGCATAAGTCTCATACACATTCGGTAAATAATAACATGACATCTTATCATTAAAAAAGTAAAATAAATATTTTTCAAAATATCAAAAATGCAAAAAATAATAAAAATTCATGAAATCCATTAAAATTATAAAAATAAAAATATATTTATTTATTTAAAATGAAAAAATTATATTCATTAAAAATCATTAAGGAAAAGATTTTTTTTGAAATATTTTTAAAATGGTATAATATAACTTTTAACTGTTTAAATAATAAAATCAATAAAAATCTAAAAGAATTTGTAGAAAGACGAATTTTCTAATAAAACTTACAAAGAGAAGTGCCAAAAAACTCTTTTATATAATGAACTGTTAATTAATATAGTTTTTAAATTTTTCTAATAAATATAAATCTTTTTGTTATAATTTTTAATGTATTTTTTGAATTTTTATATTTTTGTATTTTTGCAAAAAAAAAAAGAGAGGAAATTTTATTGTTTTTTGAATTGTTAACTAATAAATTCGTTTTATTAAAAATATAATATATATTTTTAATTTTTATAATATTTTAAGATCCTTTTTCCAAAATTTGGAAATTTTATTGAATTTCTTTAGAGTTTTATTGGATTTTTCTTAGTCTCAGCAATTTATGATATTTATTATAATGACTAAATTAATTTATTTGTGTAAAATGCTACTTGACAAATTTATTCAAAGTGTGATATAATTATCACTAATTTACATTCTAATAACATGACATAATTATGACTAAGAATATAAATTTCAATTATATTGATACATTATTAATATTTATCAATTTCCACAATATTAATATTTGCAAATAAGAAACTTAAGAAATTTGTTTATTTAAAATTTCAAAAATATTCACTAATTAATTTTCATAATAGATGTTTTAATTCATTGGTAATAGTATTTTATTCCAATAATTTCACCCAAATAAGACTAAAGTATTATAAACAAATAAATACTTAACAAAAAAATGTATCATGCTCTTATTTGTCATTTTACATATATTAGCTTTCAGCTATCAAGTAAATTTTACTAAACACTTTTAAATAAGGCCTTGTTTGGCAATTAGTTGATTGTCGATTGCAGTATTTGGTTTGATCTATACCTGTTCATGGGCTCGACTACTCGCCCAGGCCTGAAGGCCCACCTGTAATTTGAGAGGGTTTAGGCAGAAATATTAAGCTTGTTTAAAATATGGTCAAGCTCAGGCTTGAATATTCAAGGCCTAAGTCCGACACGACCCATTTTTAAATTTATAAGATTTTATATTATGTAATTTAGAACACATTAAAAAATCATATATTAAATATATAATACTACTCTAATGTAAACATTAAAATAATGTTAAGATGATTATATAAAATTTTTTAATAAATAAAAAATGTATAAAATTATTAAATATTAAAAAAACATCTTTTTAAAAATAATATGGGCAAGCCTAAAATAGGCTTGGGTTAGTCTTTTACAAATATGGGGCAAGTTTGGACAAAATTTTATACTAATATTTTTAGGCAAACATAAATTATGTTAATAATACCCTTATGCCCCATGAGCACCTCTAATTTGACCAATTGGTTCTATTAACTGATTTAACCAACTGATTCTATTAGTTGTTTATTTAAAGTTATAAAATAATAATTAAGGGAGTATTTTGGAACTCCAAACACTAATTTAGAATTCAAAATTTTGGCACAATAGTGATTCGAACTTATATTATTTTTGAGAAATTTAAACACCGACTAATAGATTACGACTTGAAATTCACATGTATAAAATTTTAAAACTAAGATAAAACATGAACATTAAAATCTATGTTTAAACATGTCATATTGTATCTATTTCTATATTATATATAAAACTCTTAACTGAATTGATATAATGAGTAAATGATATTGCTCATATCTTGAAATATAAAATAAATTTGCTTTAAATATTTTACTTTTTTTCTTAAAAACAAATTTAAATAATAAACCTATTATAGTTTATTTTCAACAATCACATCCATTTATCTCACATATTAATTTTTAATAAAACTTTTTAAAACTAATTAAAATGTAAAATTTTAATCAAACAAATATACTTATCTATGGTTGCCGTAATAGTTTTTGGGTTTGCTAAATGAATTTTAATAGATATGGAGTTAATATTTTTAGTTAGGTCTGGTTGGTCGCTTAAAATATATCATTTAAAAAATTAAAATTATTAAAAATAATTTTGATTAGCAAAATAAAATCAAGTTTGAAAATACAGTTGTCTAGAAAAATATTGACATTCATATTTAAAAAAGTACCATTAGACGTATTCAATTTAAACTTAACATTTAAAAATTAAACAATATTATGGATGTGGCTGTGGAAACTGTTAATTAATATTTTAAAAAAATAAAAAATAATCGATTGATTCTTAACTCAATTGATATGGGTATTGTTGTTAATGCAGAAGGATATGAGTTCGAATGCGCTAAAGCGTAGTATGCTTCTATTTATGAGTAACTCTAATAGGAACTATGAACAATAAGACTATAAAGACATAACACATAATACAAACGATAAATAAATCATTACAAATTAATGCACAAATGTCATATCTACAAAAATCATCTAAAAAATGAGAAAGATAAATTAACCGTAATTGCAACTGCAATATTGAAATAATTCAGAAATAAACTAGAGATATATCAATTTGATCAAATCATTAAAATTTGCATTGAAATTCCCGTCATCATCAAATCAACCTGATAATGAACACTGGTCAAATAAGAAAAAATTGCCAAAAGCCTTAGAAGACCTATCACATCAGTGATGCATAAAAAGGCAAGTCTCAAATGACTTACCTTCTTTATCATCATATCGGATTAATCACCATCACTATAATCTATCATAATAAAACTTTTTGAGAATGATTATTATAAATTTAACAACACCTTTAGATTGACAAATCTCATTCATATATATATATATATATTAGTACTTGACTAGAAATTAAAAGTTACTTTCAAAGAAAACAAAGTAGGTAAAACAAAAACCTCAAAAAATATAGACAAAATAAAACCTTAAAACTACAAACAAAATTAAAATAAAATAAAAGCCACAAAAAATAACGTTGAAGAAGTTGTGATCAGTACCCTACCCAAAAGTCGATACCACCATTGACAAAGCAAAGTTTTTGTTTGAAAAAATTGAGCAACTTAGTATTTTAAGTTGGATAGCTTTTTAATCAAGAATGAAAACTTTCAGAAATATATATTTTTAATTTTTCAATTTTTTTCATAAAACTTTAAATAAAAAACTTAAAATTCATTTCTTGTGTATTATTTTTAAAAGGCTTAAAATAAATTTAGTTGTTAACGTTTACATGTTTTGTCAAAATGACCTTTATTATATTTTTGAGCCTTTTTGACTATTAACATTTGTTTTTTCAAATTATTTTTCTAACAAATTTCTTGAATGTACGTTAAAAATATTAACGTGGATGATGTGAAATGTTTTTAATGAGATATAATTTATTACTTAGGTAACCCAATAAAATAAATACATATGAAAAATAATAAAATAAATAAATCATACATGAAATTTTAAAAGAATAATTCTTAATTTAAAAATAAACTTAATTATCTAAAAAGGTTTCAAAATTAAGTGTTAAATTTTAACTTTATGATTTATTTATTTATTTTATTATTTCTACATATAATTATTTTATTGGGTTATCTAATAATAAATTACGCCTCATTAAAAATATTCCGTATATAAAATTTCACAATATCCCATTATTTTTTAACAATACATTCATCAAATTTGTTAGAAAATACAATTTGAAAAAAGAACAAAAGTTGATGGCAAAAAACAAAAAACAAAAATACAATTAGAGCTATTTTGACAAAACACGTAAACATTAGTGGCTAAATTTGTTATTAAGCCTTTTAAAAACTACCTATTTATCTTAAAAATCACCAACTATTTAAAAAATTAAAATATAAAATTTTCAATTAAACAAATATATTTATATATGATGGCTCATGCAAATTTTTTTAACAATCTCATTATATTTGATCTTTTTATCACAATGTCTAAAATTAAATATAACTGTTTTCAACTAATAAAGAAAAATAATGTGATTAAACGTACTCGAATATATATTTTTCTGCATTAATAATAATACCTGTAGCAATTGAGTTAAGAGTCAATCGACTTTTATTTTCCATATTTATTTAACAACATAATCTAGTATTATATTATTTACAAAAATTTCGATCTATTTTTTTATAGGTTTACTGTATAACAAAAAATTATCCCTTATGATTCTATCAAATCGCTCCCTCACCCAAAATCGTCATACAGTCAACCGTACTCAATCACGCTCTCCATTTCTTACACAACAAGGAAAAAAACCAAAATAAATGAATAGCCTGTAATCGCTTTCCACGTGTACCGCTACGATTCTCCAAGAAGTCCGCTAATTTAACACTCCAAGTCCACAAAAAGAAAAAAAATTAATGAATAGCCTGTAATCACTCTCCACCTGTACGGTTATGATTCTCCAAGAAATCCACTAATTAAACACTCTCTTACTTCAGAAAAGAAGAAAAATCAGGAAACTAAAGGAATGGATAGTTGAGAGACACACCTCAAAAAGGATCTAGAAAAGAGAATATCTCATCCTTTTATTTTCATTTCGTCTTCTTTTCAGCTCAAATTCATCATCGAAATTGTAAGTAGCTCTCTTTTATTATATCGAAATTATTCATGTAATTCATCTTTACTTTTTATTTTTGGTTCTAATCTTGTTTACTCTATCTCCTTTGGATTACTCTTTTTCTTCTGTGAGTTTTCTCTTCTTTTTCTTTAGTTATTTTTTGAATTTTTTTGTTTTGATTGATGAATAGTTGCGATATTTGGAGTATGTGATGTTATAAACTGATATTTCATGGAAAAAAAATTAATTAAAAGATTTACTGTTTGGCTTTGATTATTTTTGGTTTTGACTTTTGAGTTGACCGTCTAACTATCGAAGTTCAAGTTATATGTTTAAGTTTGTAGTTATCTTTTTGTTGTGTTTTCCGTTTATGTGATGAGATACTGTGAAATTTTTAGTGTTTGGAACCTCAGAGAAGTGGAAGAGTAACTAGTTGACTTTTAAGTGAAATCTCTTTTGACTTCAATATTCAGTTGTATTAAGTTGATGATTTTGTTTTGAAGTTCTAAGAAGATAAGATTCTGTTTCTGCTTTTTTCTCCGGTAGTCTAACATGAACTTGCGGGATACTGACTTTCACTTAATTGAAGTGTAGAGCAACTATATTTAAGATTTCTCTTAGCTTTAATCAAATTAATTCGACCTTAAGAAACTTGACATGGCAACGTATTTGACTAGATGTTTTAGGCATAGGTGAAATAGAGATGGTTTTGATCCCTGTTGAGCAAAAAGTGGCTTGTGTGCTAGTTTTCATGTGAAAGTACTGTTTCCAGTTGTACTGTTTCTAGTTGTGCGTTTGTATCATATTTTTGAAGCTTCCCGTTTGGAGTTCTTATCATATCTGACTGCAATCTTTGTTTTGTTGGCTTTCAATTGCAGACTTGTAGTTATCAAAATGGGGACAATAGGCAAAACTACTACGGCCACTCTTTTTCTTTGTCTTCTTCTGTTTCCTATTGTCTTTTCCACGCCTAATGACAGATTGGTTAGAATTGGACTCAAAAAGAGAAAGATTGACCGAAACAATCGGATGGCTGCACACCTTGAATCCAAGGAGGGAAAGGCATCTGAAGCTTTTCTTAGAAAGTATCGTCTTCATGGGAACTTGGGGGAATCAGAGGACATTGATATTGTGGCACTAAAGAACTACATGGATGCTCAGTACTTTGGTGAGATTGGTATTGGCACTCCTACACAGAACTTCACTGTGATATTTGATACTGGGAGTTCTAATTTGTGGGTTCCTTCATCTAAATGTTATTTCTCGGTGAGTTTTATTCCTTAAATTGACATTGAAGTGCTCAAGAATTGGACACTTGATTTGGAATATTTCTTACATGTTGTTGTATGGGTGCAGATAGCATGCTATTTCCATCCAAAATATAAATCAAGCCGTTCACGTACCTACAAGGCTAATGGTTTGTTTCTGCATCCATTCAAGCTTTCCTGAAATCCACTTATAAACTGGTTATTTTCTTTTGATCTATCTAGAAATGCCAATTAGAACAGATGTGGTAGTTGAATTTGGTGTTATTTACTCTTTTCTTTTATAATATTTTGTTTTCTTTCTGTTTTTTAGATGAAAAAAAAGTCTCTTGTGTTGGTTATTACTTATTCATAATTAATTCTGTGTGCTTTTGACCGTGGAAGGATGACAAGAAGGATATTACACTTGTTTATTTCAGTCAAAGTGAGGATAATGAAGTTGATGCCTATGTACTTTCTTTTGTTGAGTACTTGCAGGTAAACCAGCGGATATCCAATATGGCACTGGGGCTATTTCAGGATTCTTTAGTGAGGACCATGTAACAGTTGGTGATCTTGTAGTTAAACATCAGGTATGTTTGGTAAATTATTTGTTATTATATGTTTACGCTGTATTTCACTGGTACTCTATTCTTGATGGTCCAGATTTCTAAAAAGTAAAGTTTTCTTCTGTATCTGTTTAGGAATTTATTGAGGCAACAAAGGAGTCCAGCTTAACATTTTTGATTGCCAAGTTTGATGGTATACTTGGACTTGGATTTAAAGAGATTTCAGTTGGAAATGCTGTGCCTGTATGGTATGCGATAGTACCTTTTAGTTTTTATATGCTTTTATGCATTGTTGGTCTCATATTTTGACAGAAGATGTTTTTTGTGTAAGAATTAATGACGCAACTGCCATTGCATAGAGTATTAATTTTGTAAGTGCTACAGGTACAACATGGTCAATCAAGGTCTTGTTAATGAACCAGTTTTTTCATTTTGGCTTAACCGCAATCCTGAGGATGATGTTGGCGGAGAAGTGGTTTTTGGTGGGATGGATCCAAAACATTACAAGGGGGAACACACTTATGTTCCTGTAAAACAGAAAGGATACTGGCAGGTTAGGATTCTAAACTTCCCTTGTTTTCATATAATATTTGATGTTAAGTATTCATTTCAGTAAATGCTACTTTTTTCTCGAGTTTGCAGTTTGATATGGGTGATGTTCTGATTGGTGACCAAACAACTGGTGAGACTGTCCTCAAAATTATCTTACGAAGAAGTTTGCATACCTTTTTTATGATATTATGCCTCACAGGATAAAGCTGATAAGGGACTGGCAAATATTTTATAGTCTTATACTGGTTTCCTTATTTTCTTTGACATGTTTCAGGACTTTGTGCCAGTGGCTGCAGTGCTATTGTTGATTCCGGAACTTCCTTGTTGACTGGACCTACGGTTTGTATCCCTATATGTGTATATTACATGTGCATACATGCTTGTGTGGTTGCACTTGTGTAGCAAGGTGGTGGTATCCATGATTTGTCCTTTCTATGATAATCGTGGAAAAATTGGAGTTATCATTTATCCATGACAGTTTTTCTTCTTTAACTAACACTTCTATGCTTGTAGCTGCACCCATTTCCTTCAAACAATTCTCTGGATGTACTATAAACCTGGTGCATGCATTGGCTATTTAGTCGGATCTTTCGATGGTGATTTTGTTTCTTATACTATGTTTTCAGGCTATTATTGCTCAAGTCAATCATGCTATTGGTGCAACAGGGGTTGTAAGTCAAGAATGCAAGACTGTAGTTTCAGAATACGGAGAAATGATAATTGACTTGCTCTTATCGAAGGTATATGTTCCATTTAAACATATGATTGTTGTGTTGCAGCTGCATGGTATCGGGATATTGTCAGAATAAGATTCTGGTAGTTTATTGGTTGGCTGCCTAATTATAGTATTTATTTTTCTGCATTGTCAGGACCAACCACTGAAAGTTTGCTCACAAATAGGTTTGTGTTCATTTGATGGAACTCGAGATGTAAGGTTGGCCACATATCTTTCTGGTTCCTTTTCTCTCTGTTTCATACCTTGAGTGAAATCGTCAACATAGCTTGAATCAGCTAGCTTAGAAATATTAGTACACGTCTTTTCAAAAACATGTTCTGTTACTTCATTAATTTTTGTAAATTTTATCGTTTTCAGTATGGGAATCGAAAGTGTTGTGAATGAGAATGCTGGAAAGGCCTCTGGTAATGTCCATGATGCAATGTGTTCTGTTTGTGAGATGGCAGTCATATGGGTGCAAAGCCAACTTAAACAGAACCAGACTCAGGAGCGTATACTTGATTACGTCAATGAGGTGAATAAGCATCCCCTTCTTCAACCATTTTGTAAATTCCGGCTAGTTTAACAAAAAGGTGCTTACCTTTTGCCGAAATTGATAATTGCAGCTCTGTGACCGGTTGCCTAGTCCAATGGGAGAATCAGTTGTTGATTGTAACAGCCTATCTGCTATGCCTAGTGTCGCCTTCACAATTGGTGGAAAGATACTTGAGCTTACCCCTGAGCAGGTATGATGTATTATGCCAGCCTTTTGCTTCGATGTAATTCATGATCATAATGTTCATCATCATATCAGCTTAGCTCCAGTAATGATTCCACCGTGCGTATCAATAATTACTTGATTATCGGTTTGGGTAGGACTTAGTAATGAATGATAAACCGATTGATCTGGTTGCGATGTCATATTAGTGTACACTGATTCTGTTCCTGACCTCCTTTTGCCTTTTTTGTTTTTTGATGACCGGAAATCAGTACATTCTAAAAGTTGGTGACGGAGAGCTAGCTCAATGCATTAGCGGATTCGGTGCTCTCGATGTACCGCCTCCTCGCGGACCACTCTGGTATTCTTTATATACTTCACCACTCTGATATTAGATTTTTATTCTAGGCTGGCAAAGAATATCCGAAACCATACTAATATTTCCATTCGATGGATATACAGGATCTTGGGCGACGTGTTTATGGGTAAGTTCCATACGGTTTTCGACTATGGAAACATGCAAATTGGATTTGCAGAGGCTACATAAAGTAATCACTTCAACAGTTAAACCCCTTTCGTATGTATAATATGCAGTGCTAAGTATTACTCTTATAAAAATAAAGAGAGTGGGATTTAGTATGTAATGATAATTTGCATGTAAATATATTGTTGCTTGTGGTAGGAGCTTTTATTAGGAAAGAATTTTACTTACTCTATACTTATAATTAATGATGCAACTGAATTTTAGCTTTTATGAGAGCTGAGGTTACATATTTTTATGACCTACCATAAGAATTATGCGATTGAGTTTTTTGAATGTTTGATGTAATATTTTCTTTCACCAAAAAAAAAAAAAAAAGGTACGATGCTCCTCGTTGATAAATTCAGAGGAGAAAGAAAAAAAAGATTTAGACGGGTTAGAAATTAAATTATAATTTTATGATAATAAAATATAATTTTATTATTTTAATAGTATATATTTTTATAATTTTAATAGATTAAATTAAATTTTTATTATTTATGGGAGATTAAAGTGTAATTTTATTTTTATTAATTTAAAATTTTAAAATTTTTAAAAGTCTGGAAATGTGAGGGGTTGGGTATTCTATTTTATTTATTTTTATCCATCTTCTATAAAGGAGGCGAATGAAATCAAAACCATAACTTTCATTGTGAAAGTTTTTTGGCGTTTTTATACCGTATCCTCTATTTCTCTCGATTTGTAATCCAATGCACAAATCAATTGGTTCGGTTAGGCTGGCTACATGTTGTGTATTATCAACGATTTCCACAGAAGGTGGTAAGATGATGTCTTGAGCAGTTACATATCCGGGACCCTTGGCACAAATAAAGGCGTTGAATTAGAGTCGTTAGGATCAACTATATCCACTTTAAGTTGGCCTTACTCGGTTGAATTTCTACACTTATCTCATCTGCTAGCTCGCCGTCTTCTTTAACTAGTCTTTACTTTAGCATTCTCTTTCTCTTTCTCTTTCTCTTTCTCTTTCTGGCTTAGCCTAGCCCGTGAGAACATACTTTTCTTTTTCAATTCATTTCCATTGGACTGATCTGGGTTCTAATTGATAAGTAGCTTGCACGGGTGAGTCTGCTCCTCTCGATCTTACTCCAAGAGATTCAATATCACCGAGAGAAAGCCTAGTCACGAACTGAAACAATTGAATTACCCGAGGCTATCTCGGTTCAGCCGCTAACATGAGGAAAGTCTGTCTTTTTGGCATAAATCATCTTTTCTTTAAACCCTAAACTATTCCTTATAGTATAGTCTACCAACGCAACTCTTTTGAAGTTAAGCAGGCTTCAAAGCTTTAAGGGAATTACGTAAAATAGCTCATCTTTCTTCCTTACTTGCTTCCTCCAGCTCGGAATTACTCTATAACCTTGCTCACTTTAGAACCAGGGGGAGACTCACTGGCCGACTCCTACTCCTACTCATACAAGGCTAGCTTACAGGATAGCTTTCTCTAGCTTACTTTGAATCACCTTACCCTACTTCTGAAAAAGGGTGACCATAGTCAATGTTGACTATAACCCTTAGCCTTCCAAGCTAAGATGCGGGTTCTATCAGGCCTCTAGTTTAGTAAATCTTATCAGGCCTCTAGTTATGTCTCTAAGTAAATTTTATATATTATTGACGCTTAAATGCTTTTGAAATATAGATTTATTATATAAATAATAATAATGAAATATCTATATTATAGATAAATTAGTTGAAATTTAAGATATATTAAAAAGTAAAAAATATTTTGAGAATTTTAAATTTATTATGAAATAGATATTTAATAAAATTATAGATTTAAGTATTTATTAATATTACATTTTAAATAGTTTAATTTTAAGAAATAAGCTTTTAAATGCTACCAAAGGGGATATGGGTTGAATTTTGAAATGGGAATTTCTTTGATACTATAGTAGATTTGAGTCTAAATTCAATTCATGAACGTATGATTTTACGGAGGGAGAGCAAAAATTGATTCTAAATAAAATTGTACATCTTCCTTTTATTTAATTTTTCGTTTTAATTTAAAAAAATATTTTAATTTTTAATTTTTATTTATTTTGATTTTTAAATTTGTGTTATTTGTTAAATTACATTACAATGAATTGTTACATAGATGTGGCATGCACGTGAATTGTTACATAAATATTATATTAATAATTAAATAATTTTTAAAATATAAAATATAGGAAAAATTATTAAAAATAAGAATTATTTAAAATTAAAAATATTTTTAAAATTTAAAAAATTAATTACTTGCTCACATGGCATTTTACATGCATATTATATCATCAAAATTAATAAATTTTAGATATGATTTGATAAATAATATAAATTTAAAGATTAAAATAATTTTTTTAATTAAAAAAATAAATCATTACGTTTTTTTTTTTTTAATCTTAGAATTTGACATATTTTCAGGACGTTAGTGCATGTGACGCCTAAAATTGTGATGGACAAATCCCATCACGAATACGATGGAATCGACCGAACACTTGTTTTTTCCTTTGCCCACTTGCGAAATTAGATTGAGGTTTACTCGAAACTTGGGTAACTCTCCATTTTCGGATTTAGATCTTGTCTAGATTGGTGGTCCCATATGAGCGAAACCGATCAGATGATCTTGTCTTGGTAGGCTGCCATATGCTGGAAAATCTACAATGCCTGACCATATACAATTTTAGAGGAAAGCAGATTAAAGGGTTCATAGAATTTTATGGCCTGGCGTTTAGTAATTTAAGTTGCGTTTAGTATTGTTTGTAAGAAATATTTTTGAGATAAAAAATATTTTTGAAAAAAAAAGTGATCTTAAACAAATTGTTTTTTAGAGAAAAAAAATACTTCTTCTAAATTAAAAATTAGCTGAAAATTTTAGCTTTTCTAAAAATAGAATATTTTTTCTCAAAAGCACTTTTAAGAAGTATTCTTAAATTAAACCTTAGCTGTATTGCATGTTGTTTGTTAATAAAAAGAATCACAAATTTTCATTCCAACTCTTCAAATTTTTCATCACTTAATTATAAAAATTATAGATTGACCATTCAACTATTAGTAATTTTCTTTTCGATCATTCAACTATAAAAATTATAAAATTATCATTCAACTATTCAATTTTATCTTTTCCTTGTTACTTTATTTTTACTTAAGCCAATCAAAACGGACAAAATTAAATAATTAGATAATTATTTTGTAATTTAAGAAAATTTCATGGTTGGGTACTATTAACGTAATTTAAACAAATTGTAATAAATGTTATAATAATTCATGTAATTGAATAATATTTTATGTAATTGGACAATTACACAAAACATTACAAAAATTGTAATAATTTGTATAATTAAAGTTGACTGAAAACTTAATTTTAGAAAGCTTGCCAACTTCTCATACGTATAAACTAAATAACATTAATCCAATAATAAATTCAAACTGTCCATGTCTGATTTTTTTTTTTCACATTTAAAAGTGTCACAAATGTTTGATTTATGGGTAATACATTAAACTAGCAGTGGTACTATGCCCACCCTTTCTATACCAGAACTTCAAACAACTTAGTGCAAAATAGAAAGAACACCATAGTTGCCACATCAGCAAACTCGAGAACAGTTCAACGATGGCCAGCCGCGATTTTGGAACTCGTTTACGGGTGAATCAACAAATGAAACCCTACAAAACTTCAGACATTTATTCATGTTCATTTAGATAGGAGATATACATCCAATGCTAAGTGTGCCGGAAAAAAAAGCATGAAAATTATCACGGTAGTTGCGATTTAGGCCTTTTAGACATCAAGTAGCAGCCTCCGAGGGTCTTCGACAACATCCTTGATACGTCGTAAAAAGAAGACTGCTTCTCTTCCATCAATCAGCCTATGGTCATAAGTGAGTGCAATGTACATCATTGGTCTTGGCACTACATTACCTCCAACAACCATTGGTCGGGACACGATTGAGTGCATACCCAAGATCGCCGACTGCAGAAAAAGAATAGTTTAGTCCACAAGCAAAAATTGAAAAACGAGAAACTTGAAAGTGACCAAACACCTCCACCAATACGGATTAAGTCACATGTACTGAACCCTCATTCATACATCTACAAGTATGTCTACGTTCATACAGTTTATAGTTTGCAACCACGAACCTGAGGAGGGTTGATGATGGGGGTACTCAAAAGACTGCCATAGACACCACCATTGGATATCGTAAATGAGCCTCCAGCCATTTCATCAATTGAAATGGTCCCATCATTTGCTTTCTTAGCAAGGTTGTTGATTGTTTTCTCTATCTCAGCAAAATTCATCTTGTCAGCATCACGGACTACCGGAACGACAAGCCCCTAGAAGGAAAGATAAAAGGACCAAAAAGCTTAACATCAACAAAAAGCAAAACAAAATGAGAAAAGACACGTCTAATCTTCGAGAAATCACATTTTCTTACTTGGCATGGAATAAATAAAGCATCTCAATTAATAACGAAAACAAGTAAAAAAAAACAGCGTTACTTGGAGAGTCCTAGGTGGTTCATATTCCAATTCTTATGTCGTGATATAGATTTGACACAAGTGACGTGAATACTTCAAGAAAAGTGAAAAATCTGAGCAATCTAAAACATCCCTTGAACAAATCTATAGTGCTCTTTAGTTGTCAAAGGTCACTTTTGAACCTATTGATTACTCTTTCCAACTTCCATAAATGCTTTCACTTTTTAATTTCTATAATTTTTGCATGCATATACCCCAGAGCTTTATAAATTTCTACAAAATTAGCCAAGATAAAATGTTGAGAGACACACTGACTATCCCAGGTTCAGCAAGTTATTTGAATGGCTAAATTGCAATTTGGAAAATAAAAAGAATGTTAAAGCAAGACAATGAAGCAGAAAGATAACCTTTGGAGTACCAACAGCAATGCTGATATCCACATAATCTCTATAAATAATATCATCCCCATCAATTACAGCATTTACAATAGGCTGATGTTGAAGTGCACTAACAGCAGCCTGAAACAAAAAACATAAGAGGTAAAGGCTAGGAAAAAACGAGAGACCAAGGCTATGGTGAAGGCAGGCCAGGAATGCATATGTGAGCATTTCAAGAATAAATCATTGTATACTTTAACAAATCCTGACATAAATCCCAACTTGACACCATGTTTCTCAACAAAAGCATCCTTGTAATCAGATCGGAGCTTCATCAAGTTAGTCCTGCAACACAAAGCAAACCAATAAGAAAAGTAAACAAATTCATGGAGTCAGATTTATCATGAACACACCATAGCCTTTATAGAGTGCTCTCAACAATTTCACAGAAATTAGTTTTGAAAAAGGGAAACAAAATGTTAAGTATGGACAAATAGAAATGGTTCAGAAAGTCGGGTAGCACAGGCAGTCAGGGTGACTAACACCTGATACAAAGAACTAATGTATGTGGCAAAAATGAACTCACATATCAACTTCATTGAACGTTGTTAACATTGCAAAAGTATTCTGGGAATCTTTCAATCGTGTAGCAACCCGTTTCCTAAGCCTTGTCATTGGAACCTGTAATCATGAAGCAATACATTCAGGATTCTTTTCTATGATGATAACATAATTTTTCACCAAAGTTATAATTTGGATGTAAACAGAATGAAAAGACTTACTCTTCTTTCCCTTTCCTTCGGTGGAAGTACAGGTTCAGTAGCAGTTCGCTTGGGAGGTGGAGAAGAAGGGGGTTTAGGCTTCTCCGCAGCAGGAGAAGCTTCAACTTTAGCTTTTGGCTTATCCTCCTTCACAGATTCAGCTGGAGGAGATGGCTTGGAAGCAGCTTTTTCTGATTTCTTTTCAGCAGGAGCAGCAGGTGCTACTCCTACACCAGACTTAGAAATGACAGCAATCTTGGCACCTGCTTCCACAGTATCTCCTTCCTTTGCTACATACTGGAAAAACATTACAATTCACGACACAGATCACTCCCCTAGCTCCCAGGAATGGAAAGAATCTAGGAATGACCAACAAGCTAGATACGTGCATGCATGCATGCAAGTGTGATCCATAGATCCAAAATTGTTGAAAAATTACCTCTTGTAACACACCAGCTTGGGGACTGACAACATCAATTGTTACCTGATGAAAATAAACACTGCAGTATTAGTGGAATAAACACATATCTCTTCGATACAAGAAAAGGTGAAGAATAGTACCTTATCTGTTTCTATTTGAGCAATTGGTTCATCAGCTGCTACTGAATCACCAGGTTCTGCTCCCGAAAATTCAATTCACATGTACCCAAAATCAAACACTTACAACAATGAAAACAAGTGTGCCAGAGTGATGGATGGAAATCAGATTAGTAGAAAACATACTTTTCAAGAATGTTGCCAAAGTGCCATCACTAATTGATTCTCCCATAAAAGGGACAACAGCATCGACCAGATCCCCTGCACAAGTTGATTCGGAAAGCCAAAATTTTTTTATTTTTAAGATAATAAAGAACTAAAAGGAATGCACAGTCATTTTCAAGCAGACACCCACTCCTCATCAATATGTACTTTTGCAAGTGAGAAATGAATAAAAATGCCAAAAAAGGCAAAGGTGCAAATCTTGTACCATAGAATTTCTACTCCAAATCATTATACAACTAAATTACAGCCAAAATTTTCATGCTATGCCTTCACATTTTTCCAGAGAGAAATTTTATAAGAATTTCTGAACTAAAACTAATTTCTTATTTTCACATATTGCTTCTGATCTAGTAACTCTTGACCAGACACCTTGGGCTGCCCAACTGCAAACCAAAAAACAGGTTTGATAATATTTAGATGTTAAAGGTATATTCCAGGTTATGTGGTGATCAAATTAACACTTCTAGGGCATGGGAAACAAATTCTTAACCAAAAGAACACACCCATGTATTAATAATGGTTTAAAATAAAACAATAACAGAAAAATGATAAAAAGCCTCGGCAAAATAAATATCATTAAGGAAATTGATCAATATCATACCGTCTCCAGAAGAGAAAGCCCTGCATGACTTTTGCATGATAGTCTCTGACTGAATGCTAGAAAAGACATCCCTGCACATAAGAAAAGCTGTCAGGGGAAAGAAGTGCTGAGAAGCAGCAAATTGATTGAAAGAACTTTAAAATTTAAGTATGTATATGAGCATAAAATTTCCTTTTCTAATTGCCCTAATTAACCTAGTTTCGTGATAAACAACAATGAGATGGACTACTTTGCATCGAAATGGACCTTCTATTAATATATATACATACGGTAATTGGACATACAAACATCCTGAGATTAATACAGCAGTCAACACATACCCTCACAGTCTGAACTAATGATAAATGAGTGCTAGTGGAATTCCTACCACAAGTGCATTAGAAAGTTCAGAACAAACTAACCTTGTCTTTGCTAAACCAACAGAACAACCTGTAATAATCATGAAATAGTTTTCATTCAATAACAGAGGCAACTAACAAAATTTTGCCAACATCAGAACAAAACCACCCAAAAGATTTACCTGGGAGAATGAGATGAGAAAAGTTACGGACATGGGCAATTCCTCTAGGCTGAAGTAATAGAATCTGTTCAAACACATGAAATTCAAATCTTCCGAGAATATTTACTACTGGATGAATGACGAATAAAAATCCAAAATGATTAAAAAAACACAACAGCTTCTATTTGATTATTGATTGTACCCTGAATTATTCGAAACGGGATGAGTGTCTGATAGGGTCATGTGTTTGATACAAGTATGCTCCATTTTTTAAGAGTGGTTTCATATATTTGAAGGACCATATAATATACGTCAAGCATAGGTGTCCAACACATACTTTCGAGAAAATGAAAAATCCAGGTAACACGGCTTTAACTACTTAATTTTTGACTCATTGCTTCCAAAAAGTGAAAATAGCAAGCGTAAAGTAACTAATAAATTAATGACAAAATGCAAGGTTTTTACTTTCAAAATGACAGGACTAAGTTTGAATTGCAATTACAATTTCACTAATTGTTCTTTATATATTAAAAGAAAAAGAAACAAAAAATAAAAATGTTAATCTTGCATTCTTTACTATCTTCTTACTTTATATCAGCATTTACTGAGACAAAGCCTAAACAAATCAAGCATCTTCGACATCAATTACAAATAAAAGAAAAATAAGATCGATCAAAATTCAAATAAAAATAAACTATAAGCATGAATTACTCGACTATTTACCTCTTCTCCAACATTGACAGAAACTCTAGATGCTGAAATAATTGGCCGAATCGCTTTCCCTGACACCTGAAAAAAATTGAAAAAAAATTTTAAAAAAAATCCAAGGGCTTTACTTGAACGAAGTACTATTCAAAAAAACTTAGATTAAAAGTTCTAACCGAGGCTGACGAGCCTCCAATCGCAACTTTTCTCCTTAAAGCGCCCAACATCACCGATATTCAATCCCTTCTATTTTCAAAATCAAAAATCAAAAATACAAACCAATACTTTTAAATTCAAAATCAAATACCTTAATTTTTTTTTTCAAAAATCAAAATATTTACCAGATTTCTTCTTATAATCGATATTTAAATCAATAATTAAAATAATAATAATAACGAGACATGGATTAACAAAAAAAAAAAAAATAGAGAGATGTAAGACCTGATATTTTAAGTTTAATTTGAATCGTCGAATACAGTATAATAATAAGAATAATAATAATAAATAGCGTTTTGACTTTTGATGTTGAGAGAAACCGCGAAGATGCGCGTTAACGTGGCCAGCTCAGTTGAGTTTGTTTACGTGGAATTATCTTATTGGTTGATGCATGAAAAAGCGAAGATTCTTTTTCTTCCCTCTTGACCGAAAATGGGAAGGAAAAGTCTAACGGCGGCGTTTTGAAATAGCTTTACACTTTGGGCTTGTTTTGGGTAAGAAATATGAAGCTTGGGCTTCTGTTACCCACAAATCTTTGGTTAAGAAAGAACAGCCCAGAGTTACTAAGCCCATATAAATGATAACATTTTAAAATCTCTTAAAAATAAAAATTTTAAATAAAAATAAATTTATTTGTCTCAAAATAAAGAAAATCGAGAATTTTAAAATTTATAAATAAATTCAAAAGATATTTTTCCAATTTCATTTAATTTATATGTCTTCACTACAAAATAAAAATTTAAACAGTAAAATATCATTTTATTTAAATTTAATATATTTTATATTTTATACCATCAATAATAAGCTGAGTATTTAATATATTAGCAGTGTACCAAATAATTTTCATTAATAATATTTAGATGTTTTACAAATATAATGATACTCATGTTAAATATTTTTCTATACATGTATTTTTCTGTTTACATTTTTTGTAATTATTTTCAATTTTATTAATTTCCAATAGCTTAAAATTACTTTTAATATACCATAATTTCAAATTTCTTCAATAAAATTAAAATTTTCCATCCAAATGTAACATTAAAGTTTTTCATCAATTTATAAATAGAATATAAAAATATTTGGTATATTATTCTTGGAGTGTCTAGACTCCACATGTAATATTAGAGAATTGACATGTAATCAGTGGTGGATCTTGATGGTAAGATTGTTGGGGTTAATTGAAATTTTCAAAAAAATTAAAGGATTTAATGAGAATGATTATATTTTCTGATAAGTTTAATTAAAACATTTAAAAAATTTAAAGACTTAAATGAAAATGGACAAAATTTTGAAAGACCCTAACTACAATTTTTAAAAAATTTAAAAAGACTCAAAGAGAAATTTAGAAATTGGAGAGCTCTAACTAAAATTTTCAACTTCTTTTTCTGGAGAGAAAGAGGCTAACCCTGTAATTACTGAGATGTAGTGCAAAATTAAATAGTATAAAAAATGAAAGTTAGCATATTTTTAGCTTTATTCTTTGAAATTTAAAAATTAATATCCAATCCCAAAAAATATATTTATATCAATATATTTAATGAGTTGTTGAGAGTTAGACTTTCGCTTTGAGTATAGTGAAAGTATAGAGCAGTTTTAAAATTCGTGATCAATATTTACTCTTTAATGGGCTTATAAAATACAAAGGATTAATTACTGGGCTCGTTCTGATACATACATTGAAAAATTAAAAAATATATATATCTAATAAAATGTGATAATCTATTATATGCTCAAATGCATTTTTCTCGTCGACCCAAGAATTAATGCATACTATTTATGTTTTTAAAACTTCGTTTAATTAGAGATGTCGCTCTTAGTAGAAACCTTGATCCTTTAAAAATAAATAAATAATTTAATTATTTTAAAAAATTATAAAATAATCAATGATGAAATTTTATTTTAACTTTAAACATAAAAAATATATTTAATTCCTTCAAACTAATAAAATTATAATTTAAAATATATTAAAATTATCTTTCAAAATTTTATAATTCTAACTCCGTTAAATTATTTTTCACCGCGATGCTTGCTTATCGTAAGCTTTTACACAACTTAATCCGTCACGTGTGTCACAAAGTCACAATTACGTACGTATCAATATTTCCGTATACAAATTTGATACATATATACGCAAATATAAATGAATTTGTCGAATTATTCAAGCGAAACGGCGCCGCTTCAATTATTAAATCTAACCGTAGTTATCTGGCAAAAGAAGTATCTAACCAGAGTTAATTTTGGTGTTAGGTGGGTGACTAGTATGGGTTGGTAGGCGTTGGCTTCCTTCATTTATAAATTCGATAATTTTTATGGTAAAAACAATTAATATATATAATATAATAAAAATTATTTATGATAAAAACAATTAATATATATAAGATATAATAAAAATTAAATTTTACTATTAAATTGTAGATTTAGTCTTATATTTCTTAAATTTTATACTTTTAAATTTATTTAAATTTAAATTTAAAATTTTATAATTCAAAAATACAAAATTAATATTAATTAAATTAAAATATAAAATTAAATTCACAAATTATACAAAATACGGAGTAATATGCATAATTTTATATATAAAAAAGGGATCAAAGAAAATCAAAGAAAATACATAATAAAGCATATTAAAATTTATAATAATTAAAATATATACAAGTACTTAATATTTTAAACAAAAATAAATTCCTCCATTTGTCATCTGGGTCTGCCGCCTTGCTTTGCCTCCCTTTTTAACCCACCTTCTCTATTAGTCTCACAACTCTCAACTACCACCAAACTCTCAACGACGCCAAATTTTATTTATTTATTTATTTATTTCATTAAAGCCGATCAGAGATCTCCTCCGCCTCTAATTTCTCCTCCATTTGTCTTTTGCATTTACGGTTCTTTAATTTTCTGTAACAAATGGAACCTTCATCTTCATCTTCTGGTTCAATGAAAGTTTCGCCGCTCGATCTGATGTCGGCGATAATCAAAGAGAAAATGGACCCTTCTAACGCCTCCGCCGACTCGGCTGCCGAGATGGCTACCATGCTTCTAGAGAACAAGGAGTTCGTTATGATTTTAACTACCTCCATCGCGGTGCTCGTTGGCTGCGTCGTCGTTTTGGTATGGCGTAGATCCTTTTCTCAGAAACCTAAGCAAATCACTCCTCCTAAGCCTTTGATTGTTAAAGATCGTGGAGATGAAGTTGACGATGGAAAGAAAAAAGTCACTATCTTCTTCGGTACTCAAACCGGCACCGCCGAAGGCTTCGCGAAGGTTCCGTTACATTTATATATAAGTGTTTCCTTGATTTGCTTTTTCTTTATGTTTTTCTTATTAGTTTTATCTGTTCATTTCTTTTTTATTTTTCCTTAGGCTCTAGTTGAGGAGGCAAAAGCACGCTATGATAAGGCGACGTTTAAAGTTGTAGATTTGGTCAGTTTAATGTTGAGCTCCTTTTTCTTTTGTTGTTTGAATTTTTGTATTCGAATTGGTGATTTTGACTTTTGACTTTTTTTTTTTTTTTGCACTCTAAATAGGATGATTATGCGGCCGATGATGATGAATACGAGGAGAAGATGAAGAAAGAAAGTTTGGCCTTTTTCTTCTTGGCGACGTGAGTTGTTTTGAATCGTTTTCTTTCTGATGATTATATGTTTATCTTTTGTATTCGTGTGTTTTGTGTGTAACTGTGTTATATACTGTTCGTATATGTTTTGCTGATTCGCTTAATTTGGTAAACTTGTAGATATGGAGATGGTGAGCCAACTGATAATGCAGCTAGGTTCTATAAATGGTTCACTGAGGTAAATATTAATTGTAGTTAGTCAGGGACATAACGAGTTAGATTTTTTTTTCAGCTAAATTATGATATTGCAGTTGTATCTAGAGTGATTTTGTTTAATTATCTGTTATTGTATTATTTAATGACTGGTTGGATATTTAGGGAAAAGAGCGGGGAGAATGGCTTCAAAACATGAAATATGGAGTTTTTGGCCTTGGTAACAGACAGTATGAACATTTTAACAAGGTTGCAAAGGTTGTTGATGAAATCCTTACTGAGCAGGGTATGCTATTAATTTTTCTTTTATCTCCCCCTTGCTTATAAACTGACACTTCGATTCATGGAAATTTAATTTCTGTAATGGCTACTTGGATGCTAAAAATGCTGTTAATCTTGGCTAACTAATTTTCCGTTTTATGAATTATGATGATGCATCTTAATATCCACATCATTCCAGTATAAAAGCTATATTATCACTCACCTCTAGTCACTTGACTGTTTCACGAGGAAAAGTTCTATTGAAAGGTGAATGCAGAAGGTTTTGGCTATACTATTACTTAAATCACTAAATATGCATTGCAATCCAGAACTATAATGTTCATCTTTTAACTTGATAATTCTGAATAGATGTGCATTCTAATTTCAGTGAGATGAAGTGAGTCTTGACATGTATCCAAATGTTTCTATTTATGTATTCAAATGTTCAAACAGAAATATACACATAATGTCATCAGTTTTTCACTACATGGGAACCTATGAGCTAAAATTGGCCTTGCTATATTTGCAGGAGCAAAACGCCTAGTTCCTGTGGGTCTTGGAGATGATGATCAATGCATTGAAGATGACTTTACTGCATGGTAAAAAGAACATCACCTCTGTTCGAATAAAAGGCTTTTTCATTCTTTTACATTTACCCTTTATTGAACCATGTTGCTCTTCTAGGCGTGAATCAGTGTGGCCCGAGTTAGATCAGCTTCTGCGTGATGACGATGATGCAACAACTGTTTCTACCCCATACACTGCTGCTGTTTTGGAATACCGTGTTGTATTTTATGATCCTGCAAATGCACCTGTCAAGGATAAGAACTGGAACAATGCAAATGGCCACACTGTTTATGATGCTCAACATCCATGCAGGTATACAGGAATAGTTTTTTCAGATATCCTGGTGGCCATTTTTTTAGTATTCTTCTATGATGAAATCTAACTTGGTTTTTGTTTCTAACTTGAAGGTCTAATGTGGCTGTGAGGAAGGAGCTTCATACTCCTGCATCTGATCGTTCTTGCACCCATCTTGAATTTGATATTGCTGGCACTGGACTTTCGTAAGTTACTACTTTCCTAAATATTTTGTTCTGTATTGCTAAGTTTTTTTTTTTTTTTCTCTTTTTCCAATTATGATGACCTCCTTTCCTTTCTTATCATCATCTTAAAACTAGATGCTACATAATAGAGAACGTCACCAGCTCATAATTGTCTTCCTTTTCAGATATGAAACAGGTGATCATGTTGGTGTTTACTGCGAGAATCTAGACGAAGTTGTAGAGGAAGCATTGAGATTGTTGGGGCTATCCCCAGACACCTATTTCTCTGTTCATACTGATAAAGAGGATGGCACTTCGCTTGGTGGAAGTTCATTGCCTCCTCCTTTCCCACCTTGCACTCTAAGGACAGCACTGGCAAAATATGCTGATCTTTTGAGCTCACCAAAAAAGGTTTGATTATTTTGCTGTTCTCAAGATGTCATGGACTCTTCTATCTTTTTTCTTTGAATAAAGAAGCTAATTCTTAATGCATGCATCTTCCAGTCTGCTTTACTTGCTCTGGCTGCTCATGCCTCTGATCCCACTGAAGCTGATCGACTAAGACACCTTGCATCGCCAGCTGGAAAGGTTCTGAGAGTGAACTTATAGTATAGTTTGGTTTCCCCATTTGTGGCTTATTTGTAAACTAATGCTCCTGGTATTTATCCAGGATGAATATGCACAATGGATGGGTGCAAGTCAGAGAAGCCTCCTTGAGGTCATGGCTGAATTTCCTTCTGCCAAGCCTCCACTTGGCGTCTTTTTTGCAGCCATTGCCCCACGGTTGCAGCCTAGATACTATTCTATCTCATCCTCACCAAGGTAATCCTCTTTTCTTATCTTCTCTCTCTTTGGCAAGTAGTTTTGCAAGAGGAAAAACACCATTTTGGAGTCCTGATTCCTCATTTCCTGGCCAGTTGAGTGTTAAGAGTTTACCCTCTTGTAGAAATGACTCCACAGCCATCTATTTCAGCATTTCTTTTAGCAAGAAGAAACCTTCCAAAAGGTTGAAAAATATGTAGTAGGCAATTATGTCAGTGGCATGTAATTCTCTCTTTTAGGAGACTTCTATCATCTTTAATTTCATGTTTTTGTTCTAGCTCTAATATTTTCAAATGTACATGGACATATTTACCATCTACAATCGTGTTTTACAGGATGGCACCATCTAGGATTCATGTAACTTGTGCATTGGTTTATGAGAAAACACCAACAGGTCGTATTCACAAAGGAGTTTGTTCAACTTGGATGAAGGTATTAAGTTCATGTTTCCTTTTTCTCTTTTACATAGGAGAAGCCAGCCTTTGCAGTTGACTTAAATGGCATTTTTGAGGAGATACATGATTCCTGTTTGCAATGTGCTAACTCATTAGCATCCATTTTCTCCTCTCTTCTTAGCATCCATTTTCTCCTCTCTTCTTATTACACCTCCCTGTTGTATTTTACATTTCTTTTCATTGAATAATAGTGTTTATATAATCTTTATCCCCCATTTGCCCCCTTTTCAGAATTCCACACCATTGGACAATTGCCATGATTGCAGCTGGGCACCTATTTTTGTCAGGCAATCAAACTTTAAACTTCCTTCAAACACTAAAGTGCCAATTATTATGATTGGCCCTGGTACTGGATTGGCTCCTTTCAGGGGATTCCTTCAGGTAAGTTCTATTACCTTCTCAATGTTCATGATGGTGAGTGAATATTATAAAACTAATTATTTATATTTTCCCTTTCAGGAAAGACTTGCCCTAAAAGAAGCTGGAGCTGATCTGGGTCCATCTGTATTGTTCTTTGGCTGCAGGAACCGGAAAATGGTAAGTCATGCACTTTCAAGTCCTACAATAAGTGGTGGGTTTAGGGATACATTTGTAATTGAACACAAGTTTTAAATTGGTACACATTTTTTGTCCAGGATTACATTTACGAAGATGAGCTCAACAACTTTGTCAACAGTGGTGCACTTTCTGAGCTTGTGGTTGCTTTTTCACGCGAGGGACCTACCAAGGAATATGTGCAACATAAAATGATGGAGAAGGTGTATATTTTGCCTACCTTTGTTTTTGATGATTTGTGCATTTCAGTTCTTTGTAGTACCCTTAATTTCAAGTTCTAAGCACATTTCTGCCTTCTTTCCAGGCCTTGGACATCTGGAACATGATTTCTGAAGGAGGTTACCTATATGTGTGTGGTGATGCCAAGGGCATGGCTAAAGACGTGCATCGAACCCTACTCACTATTTTGCAAGAGCAGGTATGTTCCTTTCACATGTATTCTAGACTATATAATTGCTGATATCAATAATTACCAGCCGCCAGTTTAGAAGGCAATTTGACCAAAAATAGGTCACTGCAACTTTTGGAATTTTATATTCCAATGCTAGAAAGTTTTTCCTTTATCGTTGAGATTTGATTATCATTTGATGGCGCTTCCAAAAGTCTCATGAACATGTGGCCTGAGTGTCCCCACCATCTTTTCTTCTATTCACTACTATTCCATTTCTGTTTCATATCTGTTGTTTCGTTGATTTCAGGGATGTCTAGACAGCTCAAAGGCTGAGAGCATGGTGAAAAATCTGCATACGACCGGCAGGTATCTGCGTGATGTATGGTAACTGACTACACCATGAAAATGCAGAAAGAAAAGAAATGGCTTTATACGTTATATATAATACACAAGCGGACGCCATATTGTTTGAGCCAAATAAGCTTTGAAGAGAAAACATCACCTTTTAAAAAGGGGGTGGAAATTAATGATTCTTTTTTAACTCTTGCATCGCAATATGAAGGATTTTTTAATTTTTGATTCATGTAATTTATGTATGACAATATAATTAAGAGTATTAGGGGGTATAGCAATGGATTCTCATTTCATTGGTTTAGTTTTTTAGTTTTTACATTGTATGAACCGGCCAAGGAAGGTTCAAAATTACAACCAAATGTTGCTGTTATTCTTACGTTGTAACTTTCTTTATTCTTCTGAATGGATAGTTTCAAGTTTGGAATCTTTTTTAAGAGATTGCTTTCATTGGTGCGGAGAATTGGTATTTTGACATTTCACATATTGCATTTATTTGCTGCTTCTGAAAATTGACTTCGACCAACATGATTTTTTATGTTAAGCGGACCTAAATCAACCCATGATTAATGTGAAATTTTTCTTTTTTTTAAAAAAAAAAAAAAGAAAAGAAGAGAGAATGCAATGTATAGTGTAGTTCTTTCGTTAGCGTAAATGTAAGATGTATGAACAACAAAGAGAGTATTTCTCTAGAGAAAGTTGAGTACTTGGGAGTCTAATTTTGTCATTAGTCTAACACTTTCGTTAAATAATTGTTTTTTCAAAATCTTATCTGATAAATTTACAAGAGTTCATTGACCGGAAATTGATAGACATATGTACTTATGATTTATAAAATTTATTCTTTAAATCAAATTGATATTTTAAAATTTGAGGAATACAAAATCTAGAATTATTAAATTAAAGTACGTAAACAAATGCCTCCACGCATGATAGAAAGTATAATTCCACAAGTCAAATCCAATTGAGGGCGAGAATAAGAAAAAAAGATGGAGCAAAGTTTAGCAAACGTGCTAAAATATCAACCGCTCATGCAAGCCTACTCTTAAAAGCCAAGCAACGGTTATACGTCATGTCAACTTTCTTGATGACGAAGTGAAAGCTCGAGAACCAATCCCCCCCACCCCCACATACACAAAGGTCGTACCATCCACGGTTTATTGCCCATGGGGC